>NC_084839.1:71459741-71762772 GCF_033115175.1 Lepus europaeus | reverse complement strand
CAAGGATTTAATATCGAGAATTTAGTCTTACAAAACCTTTGAAAGGGATGGAGGGAGCACTATCAGGGAGGCCACTGCTGGCTTTCAAGAAATTAAAAGCACAGAAACAACAAGGACACCACTATCCATGATCTCACTGACCATCTGCACTAAAAAGGTGCTGAAATAAAGATTTTCTTGCTAACACCCACACATCTAAGAATAATGAATTATCTTTTCCTATAAAATATCAGAAAATGTATTTCATTTACAAGATTTGACATGGAGCTCCATATGTGACAGGTTCTAGAAATGCAGCCCCCAGGCATCTCTCCTGAAATGTAGAGGTGAATGTGAAACAAATGGAGTGGAGACTCTGCTGACTGGGCAACAGACAGTTCAGCACAGTGATATATTCTAGTATATTTCATTGAGTCTAAGGAAACAAATTGTAAGACAACTTGATCTGTCAAATGTTAATTACGTTTTTAAAAATGGTCAGCAGTGTATCAAGGAAGATACACATTAATTTTAGAGACAAAAATGTAAAACGATTATACATAATAAAATTGAG
Source organism: Lepus europaeus (assembly GCF_033115175.1). Classification (NCBI taxonomy): domain Eukaryota; kingdom Metazoa; phylum Chordata; class Mammalia; order Lagomorpha; family Leporidae; genus Lepus; species Lepus europaeus. The sequence goes on along the minus strand of NC_084839.1, from coordinate 71,762,219 downwards.
GATATACAGTACATTTAGAAATGTGTGTCTACAAACAATGCTCACTGTTCATTCAGTTAAACCCTCCTTCTCACTTGCTAATGATAGATTCTGGTTTTATTTGGATGTAAATGTGTCCATTCTCATGGTTAAACTATACTTTGTCTGAACGCCTCTTGGTGGCTCCATCCCTCAAAGCAGGGATTACTCTAGGGGTGGATATTTTTTGCATTCTTTTATCAGTTACAGCCCCAGAAACAGCCTTTCTGGCTCAGTGGATTAGGTCATCACCTGGGATACCCAATCTCATACTGGACTACATGGTCTGCGTCCTGGCTATTCCACTTCCAATTCAGCTTTCTGCTAATGGATATACTAGGAAGCAGCAGATGATGGCTCAACTACTTGGGTCCCTGCCACCTATTTGGGCGACCTGGATGGAGTTCCAGGCTTCTGGTTTCACCCTGGCCTAGTCCCATTTATTATAAGCATTTGGAAAATAAATCAGTAGATGAAAGATACCTCTCTGTCTCTGCCTTGAAAATAAATAAACAGAAAACAAAGGGCATAGAGAAAAGGCACAAGAAAACAGTTTGTGGGGCCAGCGCTATGGTAAAGCAGGTAAAGCCACTGCCTGCAGTGCCGGCATCCCATATGGGCACCAGTTCAAGACCCAGCTGCCCCACTTCCAATCTAGCTCTCTGCTATGATCTGTGAAAGCAGTCAAAGATGGCCCAAGTCCTTGGGCTCTTGCACCTATGTGTGAGACCCTAAGGAAGCTACTGGCTTCAGATCAGTGCAGTTCCAGATGTTGTGGCCAATTGGGGAGTGAACCAGTGGATGGAAGACTTTCTCTTTCTCTTTCTCTTTCTCTCTCTCTCTCTCTCTCTCTCTCTCTCTCTCTCTCTGCCTCTCCTTCTCTCTATAACTCTGACTTTCAAATAAATAAAAATAAACCTTTAAAAAAATAACAGTTTGTTATAATCACAGGTCCTAGAGAAAGGTTCCTTACAGCTACTCAGGGCCACAGAGGAAGTGCCATGTTTTGGTCAGGTGTCAGAAGACAGAAGGAGAAAAGAACTTAGGTGACAGCATTTATTGGAATTTCTGAGGGAAGCAGTTTAGGATTAGCTAGATTGAATAATCTCCACAGGCTCTAAACCATGAGAGTGGTCCTAGGCAAACAATATTATGTCTTGGTGTCTAAGGGCCTTATAAAAAACGTATGCCTCTGATTGGTTACTTTGTATATATATACTTTGTATATATTTGTATTCTCCCAGGTGAGCCCTTCAGTCTGACTTGACTAGCTTCAGGAGCAACAGTCTCTCAGCTGGAAAGCAATCAAAGATATCAAACATGATAATGTACCAACAATCAAATACATTCCCCTGTAGGATTTAACTTGATTCTATTCAAGGGAACCAAATAGCGCATGAAGGGGGGGTGGTGGTGGTGGTGATGGTGGTGGTTGTGGTGGTGGTATTTTCCTTACTGATCAAAAATAAATGATAAAGAAGAACAAGACGAGACAACCTCTCCCCTCCCAGCCCCTTTCTCGCTGCTTGGAATGATGTGATGTCAGAGGAGGAGGCCTGGAGCTGTGGTGGTATCGCAAACTGTGGAGGGGAGACAGCACTCACATGCTGAAGATGAGGAGGCAAAGGGGTGGTGAGAGTCTGCATCCTGATGTTGTTGTTTAGTGGGTATATGCACCCTCTAATTTCTCTTTGCATTTATGGTGATATGAAGTAAATTCACTCATGTCAGCATGCTGATATTTATAGCTGAACATTTCCCAGGTGAGACATACACAAATGTTGACACATTTCTGGGACAGTAGCAAGTCATTTTGGATGCATTCATATATTGAGAAGCTGTATCTATAGAGGGAAGAAGGAAAGTTATCTGACTTTAGGGAGCTTTGTGAAATGATCATTTTTTATCTGATTCCCATCAACAAATTTGGCAATAACCACATGAATGTGAGAAATTCATTATTAATGAACAAAGAAATACATTATATCGGACCTTGTGTTTTTGAATATTGCTGATACTAGAGAGCAAAAGCAAAATAAAAATTGCTTTTCCTCATGCCTGCATTGTAGCACAATAAGCTTGGCCTCTGCCAGCAGCACTGGCATCCCACATGGGCACCAGTTTGAGTCCCAGCTGCTCCAGATCTGATCCAGCTCTCAGCTATGGCCTGGCAAAGCAGTGGAAGATGCTTGGGCCTCTGCACCCATGTGGGAGAACCCAGAGGAAGCTCCTGGCTCCTGGCTTTGGATTGGCTCAGCTTTGGCCATTGTGGCCATTTAGGGAGTGAACCAGTAGATGGAAGATCTTTCTCTATGCCTCTCCCTTTCTCTCTCCATAATTGTTCCTCTCAAATAAAAATACCTTTTAAAAAAATTGCTTTTCCTATGTCCAGTCTACATAGAATACAATGTGAATTCTCATCAAATGTCTCACCAAATCTACAAAGTGATGGTTTTTGGAGAAGGGGCATTTGGGAAGTAATTACGTCATGATGGTGAGATCAACAGAACTGGATTACTGCCCTTAAAGGAACCCCAGTGGCCAGGAGTTTGGCACAGCAGGTAAAGCTACCATTCACAGCAAAGGCATCCCAAATGGGCGCTATTTCGAGTCCTGGCTGCTCTACTTCTGATACAGCTCTGTGTTCATGGCCTGGGAATAGCAACAGAAAATGCCCCCTGCCACCCATGTCGGAGACCCAGAAGTTGTTCCTGGCTCCTGGCTTCATCCTGGCCCAGCCCTGGCTGTTACAAGCATCTGAGGAGTGAACCAGCTGATGGAAGATTTCTCTCTGTCTCTCTCTCTCTCTCTGCCTCTATCTCTGACTTTCAAATAAATAAAAAGAACCCCAGATAGCTCTCTTGCCCATTTCCCCATGCAAGGATACCCAAGAAGACAGTGGCCTAGAACACAGAGGGATACCCTCAACACAACCAGCTACTCTGGCTCACTAACCTTGGTCTGCCACCCTTGAGAACAGTAAAAAATAAATTCCTGTCATTTATAAGCCACCCAGTCTAGAGTACGTTATGATAGCAGACTCTATGGACTAAAATAATTTAAGTTTCACCTTGCCACCCACAGAAAAACCTGTCTCAGATATCTTAGAATCTTTCCATCTTGAATCCAATTTCTTATAGAATGGCTATTGTTTGGACCCTGTAACAGCATGAATGGGAGAGGGACTGTAGGTCAGAAACAAGAGACAGAAAATGAGATTGAGAGGATAAATGGCCAATCAGTAAGACCTTCCATGGACAGAGCTGTCAGGGTTAGGTCAATGACTGTCTGGAAAGGTGGTGCCATCGCTGTTCACCATAGATTATGAGGAGCAGCAAAGCTGAGCAAAAGCCCTTGGGCTGTGCAATCCAAGGACATGATACGTACTGTGGCATTAAAGACTCCAGTATAAGAAGAGTGAGGAATCTAGGAGTGTTTCCTAGAACATCCAGGACAGAAGAGAAGACTGTTTTACTCTCTAATAGCATTTAGCACCTTGAACACATCTACTGGGAACATGGATATTTCAATTATGGTAATTTGGTATGATTTAGAACATCTTCACGTCCTCTGACAAACTGCCCCTCTGCCCTCTGGCAGACATTACATTTCTTAAGCTTAAATCTCAGTCCCCACATATAAATTTATTGGAGAGAGCAGGTACTTTATACCAGTATAAATGCATGCATTTTTTTTTTTAAATAAGAATGTCTAGGCTTTACCTCTAGATTCAGTAGGGGAGGGTGAATGGAGACCCAGAAATCTAGGTGATTCTGATGTAGGTGGTCCTAGGACCATAACTACCAAGAAGCATGGTTTTATATGCTGTGGTATGAACGCAGGTCCCAAGGATAAGTTTGCATAAGAAAGCCTTCTGAAGTTTCCCAGTACTGCAGAGGGAGACATGAAGTGGTGGAGGGACATTATATACAAAGAAATTAAGCTGTAAAGTTTATAGCACTTAATCCACCACAAAGATTTTTCCAAGGAAGTCAGGAAGCGTGATCTATAACTTCCAGAAAAATTTTCTATTGCTGGGGGATTTGAATATTAGAAGTTAAATAGAAGCTTGGGTCTTTTGTTTGTCCATTATTTAATATTCAAAGTCACCTCTGCTAAGATTTAAGAGGGCCATAGAAACTCCAGTACAAGACTGTGTCCTGTGTCCAGCCCTGAGGAATACTTTCAAGTAAAAAAAACTGAAGAACACTCAAAAAGGAGATGGGGACCAGCTGGAATTTATTTCGGTATATCAGCTTGACACAAACATGGGTGAGGGCCAGATATGGATTGGTGACTCACCCACATCTAGATGCAGTCTGTGTACAATGTTTTCATTTCCGCTTCATGGGAGCAAATCTGAAACCTTCAGTCAAACCATGTAATTTAATTTCTTGTAACAAAAAGTGACCTACCTCCTAAAATAGCCTTAAAAAGTCCCACTTTGACTCTTGGTTAGTTTAAAACCTAGTTTAAGTACTTTTAATTTAATTCTAGCATAAAAAAACTAAAAATGGTGATATTTTGCCTCTAGGTAATTCTTTGTACCATGTGTATTGTTTTTAAATAAGAATGATTTAAAGCATGGTTAATCTTCAGTATTGCATAATCCTTTCAGAATAGACTTTGGGTATTGCATTTTTTTGAAAGGCAGTGATATTACAGCCTGAATGTCTGCACTTTAGGGGGTCAGGAGACAACAGAAGAGTCTGTCAGCTTGTGTCTGTAGCTAGCTATTCCTTGAATATTCATTTGGTAGAGGTGTTATATCACTATCTGCAGGCTTTCAGAAAAGGCAGGAATTAAAATATGAAAGGTTTATGCATCAAGATGTTCTCCTTTGATGTAAAATCAGTTAATAGGAAAATTCTTCCTGACTACAGCAGTCATGTGGACATTCCTACATATTTTACCATCCATACCAAAGAGGTCCTCTTCCAATACAGCAAGATCCAGGGATTCCTGGCTGCCAGCACAGCTTCTGGATGACAGAAGATGCACATTTTGGGGGAAAGATACTTCAGTTATTTATTAATTACTGTGTGCCCAGCTTGAGATCTGTGAGACCAACATTCACCTATGACTTTTAGTAATTCATATCACTCTTTGAAACATTTTTTTTTTGCTCCAAATGCTTTCTTTTGAAGGTTGATTTATTTATTTTAAAGGCAGAATGAGAGAGAACAAGACTGAAAGAGATCTTCCATACATTGATTCACTCCCCAAGGCCTGTAACAGCTGGGGGAGTGGGGATAGAGGGGCAGGGCCCAGACTAGGCCAAAGTCAGGAGCCATGAACACCAGCCTCGTCTCCCACATGGGTGGCAGGAATCCAAGTACCTGAGCCAATATCTGCTGCTGCCCAGACACAGTACAGGAAACAGAATTAAAAGTGCATTGTAGGGGCCAGCACTGTGGCAGAGTGGGTTAAAGCCCTGGACTGAAGTGCTGGCATCCCATATGGGCGCCGGTTTGAGACCTGGCTGCTCCACTTCCAATCCAGCTCTCTGCTATGGCCTGGGCAAGCAGTGGAAGTTGGCCAAAATTGCGGTCAATTGGGGAGTGAACCATTGGATGGAAGACCTCTCTCTCTGCCTCTCCTTCTCTCTCTGTGTAACTCTTTCAAATAAATAAATAAATCTTAAAAAAAAAAAAAAAAGCACATTGTAGCCAGGACTTGAACTGGGCATTCAACCTGGGTGCAGTTGTTGCAAGCTGCAGCCTATCATACTGTGCTACAACATCCATCCCCAAATCCCCTTTAACCCTCAGCATTTTCATTAGGACAAATGAAGAGAATCGAGGTAGATTTCAATCAAAGTATATCCTAGCTAAAAAATTCAATAATCTGAAAGAGTTTGCAATCCTTGTGAACACAAGGGCATGTTTGTTTGTGGGCTCTGATTTCAAGAAGAGAATCTGACTAATGACGGATTTCAAAGGATGGACATAATCCTTCTATCAAGATCTTCACCATTCCATTATGCTTTGTAATTACAGGCGATTTGCCATCATCTCTTTAATCTAACTAATTAAAAATGACACTCAGCCAATCCTAGTGGCAAATGCTTTTTCATTTCACTGCACTATATTCAGTTAGGAATAAATGAAGAAATTAGTGTCAGTAAAATACATTTCTCTGGAAGACAAAAGGGAATTTTTTTTTTTCCTTTTTAGCAGGGGAGCACTAAGATTCCAAAACTAGGTAATGATGGGACATGATCGCAGAAAAGGATCGTTTTAATATTCTGAGGAGATGAATGTGCCAAAATGTTAAGCTAAAGCTACCAACCAACAGTCTTTGTAAAGTCTCCACAAATTAAAAAATAACATATAAAAAAGGATCTAGTCTTGTGGGTTAAGACATTGCCTGCAACACCAGCATCCCATGTGGGTGCCGTTTAGTTTACTGGCTACTCCACTTCTGATCCGGCTCACTGCTAATTGCCTGGGAAAAGCAAGGGAATATGGTTCAAGTCCCATGTGGGGAACCTGGATGAAACTTCTGGCTCCTGGCTTTGGCCTAGATCACCCATGGCTGCTGTGACCATCTGGGGAGTGAAGCACCCAGCTGATAGAAGATTACTCTGTCTCGCCCTCTCTCTCTGACTTTCGGAATAAATAAATCTTTAAAAAAAATAATGGGGAGGCTGTGGGATTTTAATGGTATGTTTCGAAGTAAAATAGAGAATCCTGTAGTGTTTTAACCAGTCTTCAATGTCAAGGAGAAAAATCTATTCAAGAATATCATTGATTAATTATAGAATGCTTTTGTTTTCCACTACATTATTTTCTTAAATTGTTTTTTGCTTATTTAAATATAGGTAGGTAGAATGGATGGGTGGATGAATCCAAGATTGATGGATGGATAGATAGAAAAATGTAAAAATTTCAGTAAAGTCCTAGAAAGCAACACTTAATAAAGTGAAAATTTAAAATATCATTTTGGATCTCTGACTTTGGTATAAAACTAAAAATAGTTCCCAAATAGTCATGATATTTCCCCTCAAGTTTAAAATAAGTTTGTTTCTGAAGCTAGTATAAATTTAATCAAACTGAGAAAGAAAATTGAAGAAGCAAAGCAAGCTTATAAAATTGCTCTCTGGAGAGCCTTGAATCCTAGCGTATTTGGAAAAAAAATTGTTAATACATTCTTTACTTTTGTTATTATTGATTCTATTACTTCCTACTGTCTCTGATTATCTCGCCTCAATGGTAAGGTCACAGATGGCAGCTACTTCAGATTCCCTCCATGACATCGCCACAGCTGCACCCTGCCTCTCCCCATTCTTCCTTGTGCATGAAAAGTTTCCCTTCTCACAAAGGCCAGTACATGAAGCGACATCGAAGGTTACCCAGAGCACTCCTCCCAATGAGAAGACCATGTAATTTTTGTCTTAGACACAGCAGGTTAAATTGCCCCTTAGGACACCCATTTCCCACATTGGAGTGCCTGAGTCCTGGCTAATCTGCCTCGGCTCCAGCTTCCTGTTAAGGCCAATAGGAGGCAGCACATTATAGCTGAAGTGCTTAGGCCCGTATCACCCATGTGGGAAACCTGAATGGAGTTCCAGGCCCCTGGCTTTGACAGATTGAGCACTGGCTTTTGCAGGCTTTGCGACGTAATTCATGGATAGAAGCTCTCTCGCTCGCTCGCTCTCTCTCTCTCTGCCTTTAAAGTAGATGAAAATAACTTTAAAGGAGTTCTGGGGTTCCACTGCACATTAGAGTGACTATAGCTCATGTTAATGTACTGCATATATTTCTATTTTTAAAAAAACTAGAAAATATAATTTTTAAAGTTTTCACCATAAAGAGATGTTCAATGTTTGAGAAGACAAATATACATTTATCCTGGTTGGACATTATGCAATAAATACATGTATCAAAACATCACATAGTACCCAATAAACATGCACAGTTTCCTAAAAATTATTTAATTGAAAGGCAGAGAAAGAAAAAAGGATAGAGTTCTCATCCAGTGGTTCATTCCCCACATGCCACAAGAGTTGAGGGTAGACAAGGCCAAAAACAGAAAATGAGAACTCAATCCATATCTCCTTTGATGGTGGCAAGAACTCAAAAACTTTAGCCGTCACCTGCTGCCTCCTGGGACACTAACCTTGGCACTTCGATATGGAATGTGAGCACCCCAAACAGTAGCTTAAACACTGTGTCAAATGCCTGCCCCTGTATAATTTTTATGTCTGATGAAAAATTTTTAAGATAAAAAGAAGGCCGGCGCCGCGGCTCAATAGGCTAATCCTCCGCCTAGCGGCGCCAGCACACGGGGTTCTAGTCCCGGTTGGGGCACCGGATTCTGTCCTGGTTGCCCCTCTTCCAGGCCAGCTCTCTGCTGTGGCCCGGGAAGGCAGTGGAGGATGGCCCAAGTACTTGGGCCCTGCACCCCATGAGAGACCAGGAGAAGCACCTGGCTCCTGCCATCGGATCAGTGTGGTGCGCTGGCCATTGGAGGGTGAACCAACGGCAAAGGAAAACCTTTCTCTCTGTCTCTCTCTCTCTGTCCACTCTGCCTGTCAAAAATAAATAAATAAATAAAAAAGATAAAAAGAAAAAAATTAAGGATTGGGAAGAAATGAGCAGTATACTGTTTCATGCACAGATTGGCTTTTCAGAACCTCATTCAGGTATTTTTGCTTTTATCTCTTGTTACTATCTCTTGGATTCTTTCAAATAGATTGAAAATATATCCCAAGTAAGAAATAAACCCTTTGAATTCTACAAAATTCTCAAGCTACCTCCCCAGTATCTTGACTTCAAGATGAAGCATCTCTCAAAAAGTATCTATTTTAGTCATAGCCATTTCCTGTCAAACAAAATCCCTCTCTTAAGAACCTACAAAACTGTTCATATTAGAACCATCCATATGTCCATGCTGCTATAGAGAACGAGTCTTGATAGCTTCCACTAAGTTCTTCCTGCCCCCAGAAGTCCACTTAGTGGAAAACCGCACTCACGAATTGTGTTCTCTTTGTACAAATCATCTGAACCCTCCCAATTTCCCTTATTTCTGGCCATGACCTTCTTGGGATGCTGTGACCAGACCTAGGCTATTCTCATGCTAGTCCTGTTCCTGTTCTATACTTGTGCTTTCTCTCTCCCATAGTTAAGCCTATTTCTCCACTCTATATAAACTGCTCATGTACTTTATTGCTTCTATTCAACCTTTATAATCTACATACTTTTCATGTCTTAATATCTCCGTTGAAATCTCTCTAAAGCTTCAAGATAATCATGTCCAAAACTGAATTCAGTATCGTCCCATCTTATTCTTTTTCTGATCTGTCAAAACAGCTCCTCCTAGTCTCTTCTTTCTCCGTTCAATCCATTCTCCTCACAGCCGTCACAGTCATGTTTTGAAGTGTTAAGAATCATGACAAAATGTTTCTTCTTAAAGTCTATCAGCAGATTATTTTTCTCACAGCAACTGAAACCGTGAGCTTCAGATGCAGATCCTGCCTGATCTGCCCCCTGCTTACTTCTGTCTAACTCCACTTACTTGCAGCCACGTGGAGCCTGGCTGAGGTCCTTCTGGTCCATGACCTCTTCACACAGCATCTCACCTGCCTAGAACACAATTCTCAACTGTTCATCAGTCCAACCTCTCCCCCTTCAGGCTGTCTCAGCTCATGGGACTTGCTCGAGGGAACTTTCCCTCACCTTTCTCCACAAGTTTGGACCCCAGTTATACACTTATAGGATAATTCATATTTACCACTATTTTATTTCAGCTCCAACACATTGCCAGGAATATGACAAACATACAAAAAATTGTTGCAGGATTTTCTAAAAGAATTACATTTGAAGGTTATAATTGAATAAGAAGGGCTTTGGCTCCTAAGTGAGGATTTATCAATCTGTAAATGATTTCAACAATTGATACCCTCCAATTCTATAAACTTTGTCTGACTTATGTTATCCCAGAAACAATGGCGTTAACTATGTATTACCACATATAGCTCCTGATAGTATTTCTCTGGTTTGACTACTAAACATTCTTGAAGTGAACAGCCTACCAAGAATTAGTCCAGCAGAGCTGCACAGCAGAGAGCCTGTTCTCAAGTCAAGCACTGCTTGTGACCCTGTTCCTGCAGTTAGAGCTTACAGCCTATGAAACATCATTGAACCTGCTAAAGGACAACATTGAAGAAGAAGCTGATCATTTTGTATACTGTTTTCTTCATGAGGACCCAAGCATAGGTGTATATGTTATAGTCAAGGGTGGTGATCTATCACTTTCATAATACTTGTATAGCTCTTCAATAACCATCCATTTGCAACCTTTACAAACAGCATAATTTATATTAGTTTCCAGTTCATGGTACACAGCAGGAAGTAGAAATTCAAATTAATTACCCTACTTCTAGTGCATATTTATAAATATTCAGCCTGTATTTTGATTCTGGCCTCACTCCTAGTCTTATCCTTTCTACTATTACTTTCAATTTTTCTCACCTTTTACTTACCTTTAAATTATTATTATTCATGTCCATACCATATACAAAACACACAAAGATAAAGATTTCATGGAAAATGCAACTAAAATAAATTTATTTACATGCAAAAAAAGTTTGATGCCCATGCACATGAGAAGTTTTCAAAAATTCATTAAAATATATATTATGAAAAAAACTATGCATTGATTTCAACAAATTTTGCACCAAAATAAACTTTTCTTTTAATTATATTTTCCATAAACTTTTTAAAAGATTTATTTATTTGAAAGTCAGAATTACACAGAGAGGTCTTCCATCTCCCCAATTGGCTGCAACACCCTGAGATATGCCAATCCAAAGTCAGTAGCTTCTCCTGAGTCTCCTATGTGGGTCCAGTGGCCCAAGGACCTGAGCCATCTTCTGCTGCTTTCCTGGGCCATAGCAGAGAGCTGGATCTGCTAAGCCACAGTGCCAGCCCCTCCATAAACTTTTTGCAGTATTTTTATATGTATCTTAATTAAATTCAGAATCCAAAAGTATTTATTGTGAAAGATCCAGAATGTCTATTTTGCATATTGAAGAGAATCCAGGCATTTAAGAAAGCATAAATTAAATCTAAAGTCTCAGAAACCAACAGAGAATAAATTAATAAATAGGAATTATCTTAGTAGAGTCACAAAAAGCAAAGAGGTGATATCAGAGAGGGAAAACACTTTCAATGTCTATTTTTTTTAAATAAGCAAAATTATCACAGTCTTTCACCTCTCAAACTAGCAACATGTTATGTAAAGTCTAAGATATAGTACTTAAAAGCAGAGAAATAGGCACTCTCATATGTTAGTCACATGAGAGTGAAGTTACACAGAAATCATGTCAAAGATTTACAAAGCAAATCAATGGACTTTTAAAAGTCCCATAACTTGGGGCCAGCATTGAGGTATAGCAGGTAAGGCTGCAGCTTCGGTTGCTGGCAACTCATATGAGTGTTGGTTTGTGTTCCATCTGCTCCACTTATAATTCAGCTGCCTGATAATGGTGTGGGACAAGGAGTGGAAGATAATCCAAATGTTTGGGACCCTGCTACCCACATGGGAGATCTTAAAGAAGCTGTTAGCTTTGGCCTTGCGCAGCTCTGGCCATTGTTGTCATCTGAAGAGTGAACCAGCTAATGGATCTCTCTCTCTTTAATTCTTTCAAATAAATAAATAAATCTAAAAAAAACTTACAACTTCAAAGTGAGGACTTGATAAATCTAGCATCCAGATCTCTGCAAAGAGTCCTTGGTGGAGGATGATGTCCCTTTCAAGCTACAATGAGGCTGATTCTCCAAGTTAGTAAAGAAAATGCTTACTGAAATCAAGTGTGATTAGGAACCAGGAGAGACATGAGGACAAGTCTCTTCCCTAAGCTTTCCAGTCTTCTTCCTACTGTCCCTAATGGCAGAATCTAAAGTGGAACAGCTCACAAAACAGAAATGTGGTGGCAGCATCACAAAAGAGTATATAAAAGACTGGTTTGAGAACTGAAAGGCAATACTTTAATAAATAGCAAAGAGGGTCTGGTGCTAGGGCTTAGTAGATTAAGCCACTGCCTGCAGCACTGGCATCCCAGCTGCTCCACTTCCTATCCAGCTTCCTGCTAATGTGCCTACGAAAGCAGCAGAAGATGGCCCAAGTGCTTGGGCCCCTGCACCCACATGGGATAACCAGGAAGAAGCTCCTGGTTTTGGCCTGGCCCAGCCATGGCTGTTGTAGCCATCCTAGTAGTGAAGCAGCTGATGGAAGACCTCTCTCTGTAACTGCCTTTCAAATAAATAAAAAAAAAATTTTAAAAAAAAAGAAATAGCCAGAATTTAAGCAGCCCTTGGCTTCTTCTGAACTTCTTATCTGCAAAGAGACTGCCAATTTAAATTCCAAGGACAAGCTAAAATCAAGGGCTCAATAGAACCTTTGAACTCATAGTACTTGCTTGATGCACCCCCACCCCCCCCCCCCACCAAGAATCCCATGCATCTGTGAATACTACTTATTTCCACGCTGTTTGCCAGGACAACTTCTTTCCTTTCTTCTCTGCAAAGAGACAAGAGAATGCTTATATTTTGAAGGCTCCTCCTAAACAAACACAACTAGAAATCAACCAGTGAGGTGACCAAATTTCTGCACCTAACCCTATTCCAGGCACAAAGGAGAAGTGAGGGACTTTACTAAGCTTGTCATGACTTGTGCCAGTAGCAGTGTGGAATAGCCAGGATTACTGGTGTGTCCATTGCAAAGTTGTCTGCGCTGCCAAGCCTATGGGTTTTACCACAACCATTGAAGACTTTTGCCCTATCCCTGACCATCTCCAAAAATTTGTTTAAAGAAATCTATGTAATTGTTTCTTCTTGTTAACAGAGAAAGGGGGCTAGAGGGAGAGAAAGAACTAACGTGTGAATGACACTGGCAGAAGATGTGAAGTTCAGAAAAGCTGATATGATACAGACTGCCCCATAGTCTCATGAGCCAGTTTTTCCTGGGCTCCACTGGGGAAACCAGGAGGTATATACTTTCTACTGTGGCAAACAAGTGTATTGGTCTTTGCCAATATCATAAAGCCTAGTGAACCAACTGTATGCCTTTCACACCTACCAAGGCATGGTTCACTGTGGCTGCTACATATCTCTGCATTGGCACCAGGTGGATGGACATATCTACAATAATGGAAAATTGTGGCTTTAAGTGAGATGTTCGTGCTGTTCATCAGTTAGTTACCCAACTATCCATGGGACCTGGATCACCACCATTAGGTCTGGGTACCTGTGAAATTTTTGCAATGCCTTTAAGTTCCAGGCTCCTCAAATTAGTGGCTATGTTTGTGCCTTTTTAAGTAGGGTTAGGAAAGACGAGCTGCATCTTTTAAAAGTACACTTCTACCTGAACAACCTTTTATATTTCCTATAAAAAAATGAGGTGCAACAACATTTCCCCCTCTTCATAAATATGCATTTTCATACATGCATTTTAAGTAGACAATATTAAAAATAAGAAGATTGACCATGGTGACTGTTGGTAGTGGTTGGATTTATTTGGGTAAAATAGTCTATTTGCCCTAACTTGCCTGATACCTTTTGATACTGCATTTAGAAATGAAAAATGTTATGTTTCTAAATGCAATAGTATCATAGATAATCTAGTATGAAAATGTCCAATTACTGGTTTTTCTAGTTTATCAACATAATATGTTTATAAAAGGCTTATTTTTGAGACTTCAGTACTTTTGAATTATTCTATTTTTAAAATGATGGATTAGCGCTCTTAACTTTATTATTCCCGAGAGTGCATTAGAAAACAGTTTAAAAATATTTGCATTGACAAAATTACTTTCTCCTCATGCCCTTGAGCAGTATCCTTCTTTTTGACTTCCCATGTAAGCAACATTTTACTCACGTGGGCATCATCTCCAAAGACTGTATCATTGCCAGACCCTTTCATGACCTCTAAATATACACACACATATCCTGCATTATGGTAAACTTACAGATAAAATTTGAGCAAGAGTTGGAAGCAAAGGCAACGAGAATTGAGGGAGAAGGCATAGGTAGTGTCCTAACTGCCAAAAAGCTAGAAGACAGGTGAGTGAACCAGAGTTCTGACTGGTCCAGGATCAAGATCTTCCAGATAAGGAGCAGCAAGGAAAGCATTAAAACCTCTATGAAAGTTTGAATATTTATATCATCAATTCCTTCAAGCCTCCTATATCTTTCTAGAAGAAACTCAAAGTCAGAGAAAATCATATGGCGAGCCTTCCAAAGCATGTCCTTGTTACTGTTCCATCTACCTTATAATTAGTGACAATTCCTCCCAGACTCTGGCATCAGGCTGTCGGTCTTTGTTCCCAAATCACAATGAATTTTTTCCTTTTTTTCTGACTTCAGGCATGTTTTAATGAGAATTTTCTAACAACCTTATCATTGACTCCCATCAAATTCTATTTTGGATCAGCAATTCAATGGAAAACAATACAAATCAGACAGCACTGATCCTTAAATAAATAAACAAGCAAAACATAATTATAAATAATTAAAAGAAAAAACATAAAACAAAATTTTACCAAAGGGATTTGGATAAATGAAGACAGAAACCAGGCTCCTTGATGACACAACTGTATTGTTAAACTCCAACTTTCCCAAATAATTGATAAATTGTTTCCAATCAAATTTTCACAACTTTTTTTAACTTGAAACTATGAGTCTAAAGTCATGTAAGTTTATAATTGAAAAAGAAACCTAAAAATGAGAAGGGGGGGGAAGAGAGAGAGAGAGAGAGGAGCAAGAGAGCAGGGAAAGAGGAGGGAGGGAGAGAAGGAAGGAAATAAAGGTAGGTAGCTGACGAAAATTAAGAACATTAAGAGATTTTCAGTTATAAAATATTAAAAGGATAGTAAAGGTACAATAGGCAAAACAATATCAGAGAATGTAGAGTTCAGAAAGAATATACTATTTGGTAAATACAAAATTTGAAACCAAACAATAAAGAAAATGAAATATTTTAAAAATTGCACAGGACTACCAGTGAGCCACAGGAAATCAAATAGCACTATATGCCTTCATTAAGACTTACATTGGAAAAAAAAAAAACCCTCAAAATATGTGTGTGTATATTTAGAGGTCATGAAAGGGTCTGGCAATGATACAATCTTTGGAGATGATGCCCACATGAGTAAAATGTTGCTTACATGGGAAGTTAAAGGTCATAGATACAGAAACCATAAATGCACTAAAATAAAACAAAGGTTTAACGTTCACATAGTTTTCAAATAGATACAGACTTTCTAAACATAAAAAAAAAAGCATGGAGAAATTAATTACACAAAAATAACATTCCTGTCTAGCATTAAAACCTTAGATAAATCAAAGGTCAAAAGAAAACAGAAGCTGTTTTTATAAAATTTAGGACAGTTTCCAGGTGATCTTGAGATCACACCCAGTTCCTCCTGTTTCTCACTTCGTTTTCAGGGTAACTGGAGAATATGCAGGGCAGGCAACATTCTCACATCAGGAGCTGGCCAATGCAACTGGGACTCAGTTCCTATACCTTCTACAGCAGCCTATTTTACAATGCTTGATCCCAGCTTGTCACACAGCCCCTAGGGCTAAAGGACCAGGGAGGACAGCCTTCTGTGGCTTTGTGGCCACAGTGCACACAGGCAAGGCCCAAGAGATTGTGTGCTAGCCAGATTTCCTTAGCCTGTGGAAACTGACTTTCCAGGAATCCTCCATTTGCTCTCTGCCTCATTGTCTATCTGGGACTCACAAGATTGCTTCACTTAATCTGTTGTATGTGCGTGTTCTGTCTCAATGGACTCCTGCAAGTGATAGAAAGTGCAGCCCAAAATGCAAGGGGCTAAAGTGTCTAGACTCCTCCTGGTGCCTGGCATAATTTCTGCTATCCTTCATGCTGAAGAATACTCTCCTGAAGACAGCAAATAGTGCATCGTGAGTCTGCTTTGCACATGGGAGAAAACAAATGAGTTATAACATTTTTCTGTAAAGGATAATATAAAATAAATAAAAGATGACACTCCATTGACAAAAAGGATAAAAGACATGAAGACAAATCACTATCTAATAAATAAAATGTAGTAAAAAATGAGATGGAAAGCATTCAGTCTTATGAGAGAAATATTGACAATTTTTTAAAATGTCATGTTTCAAATAAAATATGAAAATAAAGTAACACTGTTCATCTCAAGCTCCTTATGAATGTAATCATTTCATTGGTTCTGCTATGGGTTATAAATTGACTATCTTCACAGTTCAAAACAAATTAATATGCTTTAAACTTGACATATTTTATGAGCCAGCAATTCACCTTTTCATACTGTTCTCCAAAAAATTATGAGAATTTATAATTTAAACTGCTTAGCATTGTAATGTTCTAAGGATGAAAAATATAATTTAAAATTACAGTAATAAGATTGTTTAAATAACTATGGCACATTTTATCTGTGGTTCTGAAACTAGTATGCTTAAGAACTTTCTGAGGAAGCATGTTAAAATACAGACTTCAATCATTTACAAGGGTATTTTTTAAAGTTGATAGGAAATGAAATGAAAAGTTTATTTTGCTCAAAAATTTGTGAGATCCATGTGTAGTTTTTTTAGTAACATGAATTTTCCATTAACTTCTTGAAGACCTCTTATAGCATTCCTTCTACTCCAGTCATGACCTAATTAGACTGCATTCATCTAAAACCTTGGCAACTATTTTGAGCAAAAACCATCATTTTAATAGAAATGGGTAATTCTTTGCAGCCTTCAACCTGCATTTAAAAAATTATTTTTGGAATAATATTCAGTTATTAAATTCAAGTTACAAGGGAATCCCTGTTGATATGAAGAAATGTTCATGAGATTTTAGCAAGACAATGGATTGAGCTGACATGAGATCTCTCCTACTTCAAAAAGAAGTAGTTCAAATGACAGGTAACATAAAACACCAAAAATTAATTTTGTAATCAAGTTCATAGTTTAAAAAGTAACTCACCAGGGGCTAGAGAAATGCCAGAGTTCAAAGCTAATAGAGCAAGCACAGAGTAGATAATAGTCTAGTCCTGGGGAATGTGACCCCAGGTAGACCTTCAGTGTAAAGGATGCTGTTCTCACAACCACATGGAAGGCACAGAGGAGACTTGGCCTTGGTAATACTTAAAGCCGTACAAATGAGATTCTACACTAAGCTGGACTCTCAAAATCATGCTTCTTTCATGTAAAGGGCCCAAGAGAAACTTCACTCATAGTCAGAAAAAGTAGTAAGGATATAGCCTGTAGCCAGAATTCAGGTACAGATGTGGGAGAGGATCTCTCATGAGAAATATTGAGCTTAGGCTTGGAAATGACACCTCATGACAGGATGTTAATATTGAAAACTGGTCTAGGAGCTGGCGCTGTGGTATAGCAGGTAAAGTCGTTGTCTGCAACACTAGTATCCTACATGAGTTATCAGTTCAAGTCCCAGTTTCTCCACTTGCCATCCAGCTCCCTGCTAATACACCTGGGAAGGCAGTGGAGGATGACCCAAGTGCTTAGGTGCATATACCCATGTTGGGGGCTGAGAAGGAGCTCCTGGCTCCTGGCTTCAATTTGGCCCAGTCTCAACTGTTGCAGCCATTTGGGGAATGAACCAGTGGATGGAAGTTCTCTCTCTCTCTCACTCCCTCTCTCTAACTGCCCTTCAAGTAAATAAATAAATCTTTTTTAAAAAAAAAATGAAAATTGGTCTAGGGATGAGCAAAATGTCTCAACCTAAAAAAACGCAAAATTACTCCGAAGAGAGATTTCAAAAATTCTTGGACAGGTAAGTGTTTACCCTAGTTAAGACACCATTTAAAATGCCACATCCCAGGCCGGTGCCACGGCTCAATAGGCTAATCCTCTGCCTTGCGGCACCAGCACACCGGGTTCTAGTCCCGGTTGGGGAGCCGGATTCTGTCCTGGTTGCCCCTCTTCCAGGCCAGCTCTCTGCTGTGGCCAGGGAGTGCAGTGGAGGATGGCCCAAGTGCTTGGGACCTGCACCCCATGGGAGACCAGGAGAAGCACCTGGCTCCTGCCATCGGATCAGCGCGGTGCGCAGGCTGCAGCGTGCTGGCCGTGGCGGCCATTGGAGGATGAACCAACGGCAAAAGGAAGACCTTTCTCTCTCTCTCTCTCTCTGTCCACTCTGCCTGTCTAAAAGATTAAAAAAAAAAATGCCACATCCCATATTGGAGTTCCTGGATCAACTGCCAGCTACTGCTCCTGATTCCAGCTCCCATTCCTATGCACACCCTAGGAGGCAGCAAGTGATGACTAGTTCCTGCCATCCATGTGGGAGATCCACATTGAGTTTCAGCTCAGACTAGATCTGTCCATTGATGTGTTGAGGAGTGAAACAGTGGGTGGGACTATGTTGATGGTACACATGAACTTCACTTTGAGTACTCTAAGAACTACCCGAAAAGATATGGGAAGTTATCTTAAAAGTCTGTAAAATAGTAGCACGCCAACAGATAGATGAGTACTCACGAGATGAAGCTTATACAAAGTATGCCATGCATGTTAAGACACTGTAGAGGAAGAAAGCACTAATTTCTCCCTTGAGCCCCCAAAGAAAAAACCTAAAGGATAGACAAGTGATTTGATATTGAATCATTGTTTATGAGGATTACCCTATATATCCTGTCCTAGTAAGGACCAATAGGGACTTTTCTTTGTTAAAATGTTTGAAAATGCTTTGGAAAAGTTCCTATACATCCTAACATTGTGTGTGTGTGTGTGCATGTATGCATATATTTAAGAGTAATACCTACATATGCCTTGATTTGCTTACTATGAAAATGCTTTACAAACAAACAAAAAAAAAACCACAATGCTTTTAAAGAAGTTACCATATTATTTAGCATTTAGTTGTAGCTAAACAAATTTAAAATTAACAATAGTGAAATTACAAGATTTTTTTCCTTTAAGTAAATAATTTCAAGGTTAACAGTCTAGGGCATGGTGTATATAGGCTGCCAGAGTTGCTACTTTCATATTCAGATCCAAGATAACAGAGAAACCGGATAAGAGACCATCCTCTCCACTTAAAGATAATTCATAAAAATTACACATTATTTTTCCCATATCTCACTATTCATGAATTAAACAGACTAAGTTATAAATTAACTTAAAAACATGTGAAAATGTATAATTTTTCTATTAATGAGGGAGAAGAGTATATGGGATACTGGAAAATGATAGAAGTCTGCCATAGTGCATCCAAATTATCATAGCTGCTTCTGAGAGAGCAGATTGCTTCTCAAGCTATCTTGCTGTGCTGTTTTCTTGGAGGTTGGGAAGAAAATTAGACTTCACCCATGTATGTAGTTAGGAAATGGAGAAGCATTTTAGTACTCCTCAAATAACTGTGGGTATTCTTTTGGATACCAACAGGTTGTAGTTTGTTAAAACGCATTGCAATGTAGAATCTGAAATCATGTTAATGTACTTTTTTGCACCTGGTATGCTTATAAAATAATGAAAGTGAAAAGGACAACCATTGTCTTCCTATGATTCTGAAAAAAGCTTTTACTTCCTAGATCCTGCAAACCTGTCACAGGGATCCAATGGGAATATCACAAAACATTCATATAAACAACATTTCCCATGCATATTTTATATTTCAAGGCTGATTTTTTTTGACAGGCAGAGTTAGATAGTGATAGAGACAGAGAGAAAGGTCTTCCCTCCGTTGGTTCACCCCGCAAATGGCCACTACAGCCAGTGCACTGTGTGGATCCGAAGCCAGGAGCCAGGCGCCTCCTCCTGGTCTCCCATGCGGGTGCAGAGCCCAAGCACTTGAGCCATCCTCCACTGCCTTCCCGGGCCACAGCAGAGAGCTGGCCTGGAAGAGGGGCAACAGGGACAGAATCCGGCACCCCAACCGGGACTAGAACCCGGAATACCGGCACCGCAGGCAGAGGATTAGCCTAGTGAGCCACGGTTTTTAATCTGTTCTTATCACTCAAAAACGTAATCTATCTCCTAGTGTTTAGACTATACAGTTGGCATTTTTCAATACTGAAAGTTTTTAACCTTGTAGAGTATCTTTTTTTTCCCTCTAATTTCTGCTTTTACTACTGTCATTTCCCTATTGAGTTCACAGCTCTTGTTAAACATAGCCAACACTAATCAGTAAATACTACTACAGTTTTATCTTTCATTCATCTATAGCCACAAATGTAAAGCTCAAAATATCTTTCTTCAACTGCTGTCCGTAAAGTTTTAGCAAATGTTTTGGTAGCAAAATAGGCATCACCAACTTTCTAGTTTTATAGTAACTTTTTCTCACCTCTTGCCTACTGACCACTAAACAAAAAGCACATCTTTCTGGTCTTGCTCTCTCCAGAACCAAATAGTTGTTACAGTCACGATATAGTAGAAGATGATGCAGTAACAAAGAAAAACAGAATTGCAGTGGCCTAAATAAATAATGAATCATTCCTTCATGATATGACGTGATAAACTTAAATTACCAAGGATCTGTATCCTTTATAGTCATTCAAAGACCTCAGCTGGTGGATTGTTCACCTTTGGGTGCTTCCATTCCAGGAAGCAGCCAGTGGGTGAGCTCCAGCAAGGGGAAAAAGACCAGAATATCTCACACTGGCAACACAAAGTTTCATCTTGGAAGTGACCACCATTGGCTGGAATTGTACACAAGGCTACCACTCCATCAGCAGGTTCTGAAGTGTAACTGTGCCTTGTGTCTGGAATCAGAGAACACTGCTGTAGGGTAGGCTATAGAACATCACCTAACAATTTCCCTAATTTATGAAGTTAGCTTAAAACACCTCATCTTAACCTGTGTTTTATAATTTAATACATTCAATTGCCTTTTTTAAATTCAAATTTTAAATTCAATTGTCTATTTGACAAATACACATTACTGAATATATAAATAAGTTTTATAGTTATAATCATTCACAATTTTATCCTTATGGTTATTCTCAAAATACTTTATATATTCTAACAGTGTATCTAAAATAATGTTTTTTTAAAATATTTATTTATTGACTTACTTGAAATCAGAGAGAGGGAGAAGGAAGGAGGAAGAGAGAGAAACAGAGAGAGATCAATGGATCTGTCATTCACTGGTTCACTACCCAAATAACCACAACAGCCAGAGCTGGAATTTCATTCAGATATTCCATGTGGGTGGCAGAAACCCAAGTATTTGTGCCATTATCTGCTGCCTTCCAGGTGGAGTAGCAGCGATCTAGACCAGAAGCAAAGAGGAGTCAGGACTTGAACCAGGCACTCCCATATGGGATACAGGCATCACAAGCTGCAGCTTAAGCCACTATGCCACAAAGCCTCCTGCATAAAATTTCATTATAAAATTAGACATTTAAATCACTTACTCGATCATTATTCAATTGCAATTACAAAATTAATCTATTACTCCAATAGGTCTACTTCTCAAACAAAATAAAGGCTTTCCTATTACAGTGCACAATTAATAGAAAATAAGTATACACAATACCAAACGTTCTATAAGATGAAAGTTACTAATACTCTAAGGAAACAATTATCTAACCTTAGACTGGGAACAACATCTCAAACAGTTTTGTCATTGCCTTCTCAGCTTGAAGAAGTATAATAATTACTCCAAATACCTGCTGAGGCACCAAACAGCTTCTCATCTGTGATACCTGATAGAGCAAACTGAGTCCTATTTATTACCTGTAACAGTGATCCATAACAAAAATCTGGCAGCGGTCACCTAACTTGCATTTTAGGGTTGAAATCATAAGTTAGTTTGCATAGAATGTTACAGTCTCCAACTTTCACCCAGGTAGTTTTGCTACTTGACTGAATGTAACCCAGCTACAAACTGTTGTAGTCTATTTGAAAATCTTCCTTCATCCTAACTTTAATTTTCTCTCCCTCTCCCTCCCTCCCTCCCTCTCTGCCGCTGTGTAACTCTGCCTTCAAATAAATAAAACTTTGTAAAACCTAACTAGCTAATTATTGATTGGAAACATTAGAAAACGTTAAGCAACTCCAATCAACAGGAACAAAAATAATAAAATCAGAATAAATAAAAATAGGTCAATAATGACAGAGGTGCATTTTTTAAAAGAGTAATACAGTTGGCAAATATCTGGCCAAAATGAGCTAGAAAAGAGAAAGGAAACATCACAAGTAAACATTAGAAATGTAAAGCCTAGAAAACTATTGACAAAACACAGTTTAAAAAGGTTAAATAAAGTTTAATGGAAAACATTATGCCAAATTTGAAAAAACTAGAGGAAATTAACATCATTTGAGAAAAATATCATACTCATTCAAGGACAAATAGCAACTTTAAACAGCTCCAGAATCATTAAAAAACAATGAGCAAATAAATTTTATACCTAATTCTTCAAATAACATGTCTAGCAATTTTATAGACAAATTGTGTCACATATACAAGAAAAAAAAAAGTGAGAATTCAGTGCATATGATTAAGTCACTGCTGGAGATACCAGCATTCTATATTGGAATGCCTTGTTCATGTGCCTGCTACTTTGATTCCATTACACTTTTCACTCACACATGTGGGGCAGCCAGTTATGGTATTAGGCCTTGGATCCTTTCCATCACTGCAACCCCAGGCTGAGTTCTTGGTTTCTGGCTTTGGCCTGGATCAGACCCAGCTATTGCATACATTTGGGGAATGAACCAGTGGATGGAAAATCTCTTTCTCTTCATCATTCTTAGTTTCTTTGTTTTCCAAGTAAAACAAAAATAAATTAGTCTTAAAAAAAATTTTCCAATGTAAAAAAATCTATTTTATGAGAATGAAAAACAGAGAATGTGACTCTTCCCTCTAATTTATTTTATGAGTCCAGAAAAAGTTTGACACTACAATCAGATAAACAGAAAAAGTAACATCAGTCAATCATAATCTAATGATATAGATGTAAATTCTCAAATAAAATATGAAATTAAACCTATCAATGTATAGAAAAGATAACAGCTTATGATCCATTTGGGTTTCTCTCAAGAGTTCAAGGATTATTATCATTATAAAAACTAATAATTTAAATCATTACATAAGCAGACGAAATGTAAAAGAAGACAAATGAGGCCTCTACAGGTGCAACATCTTTCCAATAATATAAGATGCACATTTTTACTTAAATAAAAACCTTACTAAGAGGAACAAAAGATTTGATAACCTGGTAATGGGTATGCCAAAAAAAAATCTAGAATATGATACATAATTAAAACAATAGAAACATTGCACTTAAAACCAGGAAAACTATGAGGATGTCCGCAATCATCACTTTTATTCAACAGTGTGCTAGAAGTGTTATTAAGCACATGTCACAATAAAAAGAAAGAAGAGGTTTAAGAAATACAAAGAAGGGAATCAAACTCTCCTTCTTTGCAGGGAGCATTATCTATATAGAGCAAACAAAAAGCCACACATTATTAGAAGTAAAAAGCATGTTAAGCAAGATTGTAGATTAGGAAAATCAAATATAAAATCAGTTGTATTTCTAAATAAAATAAAGAGATAGCTATATTAAATAGTTTTTAAAATACATTCAAAGCATCACTAAGTCCTTGTAGTAAATATAAACATAGCTATATGAGATAACAGAAATGGGGGAAATGTAAAAAATTTGACTGAAGAATATTAATGAAGACCTAAGAAAGTACAGAGTGCTGTGTTTACATTTAGTGATTCAAACTGTAACCTTAATTATAATTAATCCATGTAGTGAGTACACTCAATAAAACTTTCATAAGGGTTTTTTGTTTTTGTTTTCCTTTTGTTTTAGGATTCATCATGCAGAAGCTAAAATGCAACACAATTGAGAAGAATGTCAACAGGGGAGCCTTACCTTAGAGACCAATATTTATTATAAATCTATAATAAGTAACACATTTTACTGGCACAGAAATACTTAAATGGAATGTTAAATGGAATACAAAAATACATTGAAAAATTTATATATATTTTTTAATTTTATTTTTTTTATTTCATAAATGTGAATTTACAAAGTACAACTTTTGTATTGTTGTGGCTTCCCCCCCAACCTCCCTCCCTCCCGTGGCCCTCCCCTCTCCCTCTCCCATCCTGCCCTTTATCGAGTTTCATTTTTAATTACCTTCATATACTGAAGATTAACTTAGTATATACTAAGCAAGGATTTCAACAGGCTGCACTCACAAAACCACACAAGGTATAGGATATTGTTCGACTAGTAGTGTTTTTAAGTTTCATAGTAAAACACATTAAGGACAGAGATCCTACGTGGGGAGCATGTACCCAGTGACTCCTGTTGTTGATTTAACAATTGGCATTCTTATTTATGACGTCAGCAATCACCCGAGACTCTTGCTATGAGCTGTCTAGGCTATGGAAGCCCCTTGAGTTCACCGACTCTGAACTTGTTTAGTCAAGGCCGTATCACAGTGGAGGTTCCTTCCTCCCTTCAGAGAAAGGCGCCTCTCTCCTTGATGGCCTGTTCCTTCTGCTGGGGTCTTGTTCACCAGGGTCTTTCATTTAGATTGTTTTTTGCCACCGTGCCATGGCTTTCCATGCCTGTGAGACTCTCATGGACCTTTTAGCCAGATCCGAATGTCCCAAGGGTTGATTCTGAGGCAGGAGTGCTGTTTTGAGCATTTGCCATTCTATGAGTCTGCTGTGTGTCCTGCTTCCCCCGCAGGATCATTCTCTCCCTTTTAATTCTATCCTTCATTATTTGCTTACACTGGTCTTATTTGTGAAATCTCTTTGACACATACCCTATCTTTTTGATCGATTGTGTATTTATACTTATCACTTTACCAAGTGTGCTGGCATTGGTACCTGCCTCCTTGGTAAGATTGATTTGATTATTGAAATCCCCTGGCACATTTCTAGTTCCACCATTGGAGGTAAGTCCAAGTGAGCATGTACCAACCTACATATCTCCTCCCTCTCTTATTCCCACTCCTATGTTTAACATAGATCACTTTTCTGTTAATTTCAAATGCGTAAGAATGATTGTGCATTGATTACAGAGTTCAACCAGTGGTCTTATGTAGAACAAACAGAGCAACAACAACAACAACCACAACACAAAATTTATATATTAATGAAATATCAGGGCATCTCCTTGGGGTAAAGTTAGAATATTAAATAAGTGTCTTCCAATCTGGAAAGTTATTCATAAAGAAAAAATATTACCCCTGTATCTACCTTGTAACTTCCGAAAAAAATGTTTGATAAGTACCTAAAACATGCAAAGTATGAATCTAAAATATGGGAGGAAAATACAGGAGATATATTTATGAATTTTACTGATGAGGGAACTGGGCCTTTTGCTTTTCATCATTTAGCAGGCTTGTCCAGAATTTTCCCCGGGGTGTTGGGAATTCCACTATCACCAAGAGAAATCAAACTGTAATGTGCTAGCTCTTTGCAAATATTCACTTGGCATTTACTACTCTGCCATTAGCTTTGCACAAGTCCCCCAGATAAGACCAAAGTCCATGTTGTGAGGGATTATCCAAGATGTCAATTCAGAAAGACATCCACAAATTGGAGAAGATGGAGGCTACTGCAACAAATACTATATAATATATATTTTATAAATCCCAAGAAAACAAAAGACAGAAACAAAATAAAGGTTACTATTTACCCTTGCTCTGTGAATACCACAGGAGGGTCACAATTGAAGGAAAATATAAAGACTTAAAATTTTCGAATATTTCAGTTCTTAAGCTAAATTGTATGTGTAAGCACATTATGTAATATTCTGCACTTATGCTCCAACATTGTTTGTGTTATGAAATAGTTCATAATAATCTTTTTAACTCAATTACCCACAGAAAACTGAAAAAACAAGTTGTTCATAAATAAAAGTCTAAAGTGCAAATGTATAGAATTCGGATTGGAAATTTTATGACCCACAAATTTTATACTGAGCCACAAGCAGCATAAGAAAACTCAAATAATGTGACACAATTCCTGTGCTATTATTGAAAGGATTTTTAAAGGCTCAAGTAATATTTTCATAAAAATGAACTTCAATTTACTATGTGTGATATAAAATTAGGAAAGAGTAGAAAAAAGAAAACCCACTAAGATAGAATTATCTAAATGAATATTTGAACAGATTCAATAAATAGTTGAAAATCTGATTATAAAAGCTTACAATATGCTCAAATAGATTTTAATGGTTTCTTTTTAATATTTATTTATTTATTTGAAAGTAAGAGAGAGACAGACAGAGACAGAGATAAATCTTCCATTCACTGGTTCACTCCCCAGATGGCCACAACAGCCTGAGATGGGCCAGGCTGATGCCAGGAGTCTCAATCACGTCTCCCGTGCGAGTGGCAGGCGCCCAAACACTTAGACCACCATCCACTGCTTTCCCCAGGTCATTAGCAGGAAGTTGGATCTGAAAGAGCCAATGGGCTGTCATCTGGTGGAAAAAGTTAGACCTCTGCCTGCAGAATCAGCATCCCATGTGGGCGCCGGTTCAAGTCCGAGCTGTTCCACTTCTGATCCAGCTCCCTGCCAACACACCTGGGAAAGCAGTGAAGGATGGCACAAGTACTTGGGCCCCTGTACTCACATGGGAGACCAGGAGTCATCTCCTGCCTCCAGGCTTCTGCCTGGCACAGCCCCCCGCTCTTGTAGCCATCTGGGAAGTGAACTAGCAGATGGAAGATTCTCTCTCCCTCTCTCCCCCTCCCCACTCACTATATATACATATATACTTATATGTATATATTTATTTATATACTTATATGTATATATATGTATATATATATAATCTGCCTTTCAAATAAGTAAATCTAAAAAATAAAAGAAAGAAACAAAGAGCCGATTGGAAGTGGAACAGCAAGGTCTTGAACAGGTGCTCACAAAGGTTGCTAGTGTTGCAGGTAGCAGTTTTAACTGTTCTGCCATAACACAAGCCCCTATGGAATTTTATTTTTACTTGATCTAATGAAATTATGTCATTCACACTGACATTGACAATCCAAGACAATTAATAGGTATTATCAAAAATAGAAAGAAAAGGTCCAGTAAGGAAGCAGGGTATGAGAACATTGTAAAAAAATAGACTAGTAATCATCAAATTACACAGTATTATAGGAAGTTGGATACTAATTATTAATAACCACAATCCGCACTATCCAGAGTCATCCATATAACAAACATAATTCTGCAAAACGCTAAAAAGGATGTAATAGAGAATACCTAAACAGTGTAAACATACCAGTTGTCCTTGTTGTTAATTGGATGAACTCAAAGTAAAAACACAGTGAAATAGTAAAGGAAAATTGAAAGACTACTTCGGAAAGACTTCAAATGTAATTTAATTATTAGCTCAGTCAATTTGAAAAAGCAAAGGATCTTCATCTTACTATTTAATAATACATACTACAAAACCAAAATCGACAAACTGTAGTAATGGATCAGGAAACTTAGAAACTATTCCATATTAATTAGTCTAAGATATGAAAAAGGTAGCCTCACAAGGCACTGACTAAACAATGTAATACTGTGGTTTCTGCATAAATGCTAGGTTGGACATATCTAAGTTTACTACTTCCTAAAATTCAAATTAAATATCAGCACAAAACTATTTTAAATGAAGTATGTTCCATAAAGAGGTAAAGAAAAGAGAATAGTAACAAAATTTTGGAAGTCGGAAAGCAGGACAAAAAGTTATGACTATTTTAGGTCATCTAATATATGTGAATGTTAAGACAGTAACAGAAAGATCTAAATGCCGAGAAATGTGCCCTAGTGTTCTGAGTGCATGTACAATGCCACTCCCACATGCTGGTAGAAGACCGAAGACTTAGTCATTGTAGATAAAAGAAGGTTTCTAAAGTGATGAGCACTAGGAGGAATCTGAATGGAAACATGGTATGGAAACAGGAAGATTAAGTCAGAGGTGATCAGTACGTACTTTACAACTGCCTCTGCGGGGAAATAACTAGGAATTTTACTGATATAAAGGATATGTAATACACAATTTAAAAATCATATTACCCTTTACTGTCAATTCCAAGAGTGAATTTTCTAAAAATGCTTTCACTATTTTTTTTTTCTTTTTTTGCTCCCTTTCTTTTCTATTTGGCCAACCCCCTGCATCTATTTTCAATCTAAGGTTGGAATTGGTGTAATTCCAATATGAATGTTAGTTTTTTTTTCTTTTTTTTTACTTAAAGAATAATACTGAAAAGTGAAGATATTGTAAGCGCCTCATTTGTCAGTGACATAAGTGACTTTCTACTGTATCGGGTAATAGTCTAAGTACTGGAAGAAATTCCTTCATTTTCATGCTATTTATAATGTTTCAGCTACAAATCCAATCTATTTAACTTTAAGTTGGATTATTACATTCTCTGCACCACTTTATTAAGTCTACACAATAAAAATATAAAATGAGCACTGATTATAGCATTTTCTGTTTTGTGGTGTAAATGCTTTTTCTATGTCTAATTTGAGTTTACCAATGTGCCACTGCTGAACATGGAGTTAGGAAGACACGTACAAGAACATATCATGAAGTATTTCCTCCATATAGGTAAAATAATAGTAGGTAAAGAGCACAGATAACTAAAAATTGTGATACAATAATTTGTTTCTATTGATTATCTTTGGAATTTTACATAACTATGTAATTATATCTTTATGTAACATTAATAATAACCGTACTGAATAAGCAGTTTACAAAACTTCTGAAATAATAAGATTCAGCTCTCAAGTGCCAGCTTGAGCTATCTTCAGCCCAACACTGAGTTAAACAAACAAGGGCAAGGAAGAGCCAAGATCCCTAGAAAGCCCCACCCACTTGATTCACTCAGTGTGAGCAGCCAGCATCTCACGGTGCAACTAGAACTCTCCTTTGAAGATCTAAAAATACTGAATCCATTTCTCCCACTAAACAGCCTAACAAGATTATCCCAGGTGCAGCTCATCATCTAAAGGCACCTTCCACAGAATAGAACTTTCAGTCAACTTTGTATTTCTCTTAAACATAAGCAGACAACAAAAACTGGCAGATCCTAAGAGCAACTCACAGGAAAGATCAAAGGAGATGAAAGAAAATGCGAGGGCATAAAACCACAGAATTTAAAAAATGTCCATACATACAAACAGACAAAAAAATCACTCTCATTAGTATTTTGATAATCACAAAGCAAGGTTACAATAAGAAAGGAATTGTTAGACAGCAAAAATAATCTATTGGAAATCCATGCAGCAATTTAAATCAGAATTTACTATAAAAGAGAAAATTAAACAAAATGGCAAAAGAAACCCCACAAAAATTCATGATGAAGAAACATGAAAATCTTAAGATCAGCACAGAAGGATCAATAACCAAGTAAGATAACTTGAAAGAAGAAAAAAAAAAACACCAAAAAGAAGAGCTTAAACAAATCTAGGAAATGTCACTGGAAAGCAACACATGTATTTTAAAAATAAAAAGCAAAAAATGTACCTAGCAAAGAGATTGAAATTAACCCTCATCACTAGGCGTATTTATCAATCTTTACAACAATGGGGAAAAAGAAGTACTGATCCACATTAAGAATGAAAAATGAAACATGAAAAAGATTAGTTATCATAGTAGTTTCAGCCTCCCAGCAAAAACACTAAGTTGTATGACAACAGAGAAAGTAGCTTTAAAAATCTGAAGGATTATATAAAACTCAAATTCTATGTTCAACCAAGTTTATCCAGCCAGTCTACCAATCATCATTTTCTTGTGATTTGAGACTGTAAACACTTTCCCTACTGTATATATCTGTCCCCCCCCCCTCAATTAGATAATTTTTAATTTGTTGCATCATTGTACTGGACCAAAAAGAAAAAGCTAGATACCATACTGGAAGCAGGCTACCTAGCCCAGGGGAAAGTCAATGTTAACACCCTCAATGAAGGGCAAGAGAGATACACACCAGCACAGGACAACGGCAACCAGTCTGTACCAGGTCACCAGGTCAGAATGCTCTGGAGACACTTACAGGAAAACAAAATGCATAAAATACCTGATTTATCTGACCATCCACAGAGATGCTTTTTTAGGCAACTAAGAGTTTACATTTGAATAAATGATAAGTAAACAGAAAATTAAGCAAATTTCAAGAAAAACAAAATTTAAAGCTGTGCAAGAAATATACAACCCACCCAAGGCTTACTTATGAGTAACATTCACACATTCATAAGAAATTAAACAGTAATTACTAGGATAATCAAGTTATATCTCTATTAGAATGAAAATTGCAAGGGTAGATATGATAGGACATCTATGAATTATTTTTCTTTTAATGGGAGGTAACTGGACAACTTTTAGAACTTAGAAATCGAGAATAATTTAGTTACTTTAGTCATCATCTTGGAAGTAAATAACAACATTTAATAAATTGAAATAAATGAAAGTGGATTTTCCCAAAATTTAAATTGAATCATATTGGCACATAAAATCTCAACAATTTTCCTGGAAGATGGTGGGAAGAGAAGTTTGACAAAACTGTAAAATAATACTTGGCTAATAAACTTACTTTGAAATCAGGGTAATTAAATGTACTTGCTGCCAGATAGCAAAACATATGCTCAATTTTCAGTAAATTAGACACTACGGTTTGTCTCAAAAATTTTCAGCAGAATGAGACAGAATAAAAAGATCTTTAGTAAACATTAGATCATACTATCTTATAGTGAAGACTTTTTATTAGTAGTGAAATGTTAAATTGCATAAAAGTTCTAGGACAGTAATATAATAGAAATATTAAGTGTAATATATTACTTATACAAATAATAAGTGTAATATATTACTTATACAAATAATAAGTGTAATATATTACTTATATGATGGAATAATAAGTATAATACATTACTTATACAACACAAGATGAATTATGAGACACATATTTAAACTATTTTTTTATTTGACAGATACAGTTAGACAGTGAGAGAGAGAGAGAGAGAAAGATCTTCCTTCTGTTAGTTCACCCCCAAAGTGGCTGCTATGGCTGGCGCATTGTGGCCGGCACACCGCACCAATCCAAAGCCAGGAGCCAGGTGTTTCCTCTGGTGTCCCGTGTGGGTGCAGGCGCCCATAAGTATAACACATTCCTAAATATAATATAAATGAAATAAACCAAAGACTAATAATTTTTACTAAAAAGATGATAAAATGTATAAAAATACCATTAAAATACTTTTAGAAACTTAAAATTTTTCAGTTCTTAGAAAATTCTCAAAGACAGTTTGTTTATAACACAGTGTGAAAAGTGACTAGAGTGCAATAATTTTCCCAGTCTCTGATAGAATTTATTCCACTTCTCTTATAATGACCTATGGGTTATAAATATGTAAATTCTGGATTTTGTTCAGAGTTGTATATAACTTTATCTTGGAATAGTTCAGCAATGGCTATATCTGATAAATATACAAAATGTACAGCAATCAATATAGTATCCCTCCTTAGATTTGAAAGCATAGTTTACATGGAACTAACTGTAATGTCCTTTTATGAGTATTTTAATAAACATACATAAAATTCACAACTACCTTTAGCATATAATTTCATGGCAGAAATTACATACCAAATATTGTACAACCATCATCACTATCCACCTCCCATAACCAAGAAGTAACTTCCAACTCTATCTTCTCAGCCCCAGTAACTTCCAATAGATGTCACGTGTCTATAAAATTGTGTATTCTAGGTAACTCATAAAAGAGGAATTATATAATATTTGTTTCTTTGTGTTTAGCATGTCTTGCTCTTTAAGGTCAAGATACTATTCCATTGAATATATGGCATACATTTAGTTGATCCATTCATCTTCTTATAGATATTTGGATTGATTCCATTTAAGTACTAAACTGTAAATGAGTCTCACTGATTTTGGTTACCTGTCTAATTTCATGTTTGAAGTTTTTCATATTTTTAACTTGTACTACTAGCTTTTTTCTGCTGTAACAATAAATCTACAGAATTAACTTTATCAAGAAAATAAGTTTATTCAGCTCATGGTTTTGGAGGTTCACAGTCCAAGATCTGGCAGATCTCACTTGTTTGGCAGCTAGCAATGTTTGAAGCACTTTTGAGCTAGAAAGCAGAGAGAGAAAAATAGCTTAAGTTGGCTTTTAAAACTTTTGATACTACAGTTGTAGAATACACATACTTATCACCAGTGCATGTAACTTTCTCTAGAATAGGCCACATGCTAGGCCATAAAGCAAGTCTCAGCAACTTCCAAAAAATCTAAATCCTATTGTGCATACTCTTTGACCAGAATGGAATCAAGCTGAAAATCAACAATTCAAGAATCTCTAGAATATATGCAAACACATAAAGACTGAACAACATGTTCCTGAATGAACATTTGGTCATAGAAAACCAAAAGAGAAACAAGAAATTTCTGGAAACAAATGAAGATGACAGTGCAACATATCAAAACTTATGGAACACAGCAAAGTAGTATTAAGGGGAAAGTTTATAGCAATTAGAGCCTCCATCAAGAAATTGGAAAAGTAGCAAATAAATGAGTGATCAATGCATCTCAAAAGCAACACCAAACCAAACCCAAAATTGATAGGAGAAAATAATTTAAAATTAGAGAATAAATAAAATCCAAACCAAAAATCTACAAAAGATCAGTTAATTGAAAAGCTGTATTTCTGAAAAAAAACAAAAAAAACAAAAAAACAGAAATTGGCACACCACTGGTCAAAATAACAAAAAACAGAGGGAGGAGACTCAAATCAATAAAATCAGAGATGAAAAAGTAAATGTAATAACAGATAACACAGAAATAAAAAGAACCATCAGAAATTACTGCAAAAGAGATCTATGCCAACAAACTGGGAAACCTAGAAGAAATGGATAGATTCCTGGACACATACAACCTACCTACACAGAGCCATAAACACATAGAAGACCAAGACAGATCCATAATTGAGACAGAAATTGAATCAGTAATAAAGACTCTCTCAACAAAGAAAAGCCAAGTTCTGGACAGCTTCACTGTTGAATTCTACCAGATATTTAAAGAACTAACTCCAGTTCTTCTCAAGCTATTCAAAACAATTTAAAGAGACGGAATAACCCCAAACTCCTTCTATGAAGCTAAACCTGAAAAAGATACAACAGGGAAAGAGAACTACTGACCAATTTCCCTGATGAACAAAGATACAAAAATCCTCAATAAAATATTAGCCAATTGAATCCAACAACACGTCAGAAAAATCATTCACTGGGGCCAAGTAGGATTTACCCCTGGTACACAGAGATGGTTCATCATTCACAAATCAATCAATGTGATACATCACATTAGCAAACTGAAGAACAAAAACCATATGATCATCTCAAAAGATGCAGAGAAAGCATGTGATAAAAGTTTTCATCATGAAAAGATGTTGTATTTTAAGTAAATTGGGCATACAAAGAACATTCCTCAAGGCAATGTATGACAAGTCCCTGGCTAGCATCCTTCTTAATGGAGCAAGTTTGGAAGCATTCCCACTAAGATACAGAACCAGGCAAAAATGTCCACTATCATCATTGCTATTCAATATAGTCCTGGAAGTTTTAGCCAGAGCCATTAGGCAAGAAAATAAATCAAAGTGATACAAATTGGAAGGAGGAAGTCAAACTATCCCTATTTGTAGATGACAGGATTCTATACACAAGGGGTCCAAAAGACTCTACTCATAAGAGTTTGGTAAAGTGGCAGGGTACAAAAATCAAAACACAAAAATCAATAGCCTTTATATACACAAT
Source organism: Lepus europaeus (assembly GCF_033115175.1). Lineage (NCBI taxonomy): Eukaryota > Metazoa > Chordata > Mammalia > Lagomorpha > Leporidae > Lepus > Lepus europaeus. Next base: position 71,728,444 of record NC_084839.1, on the reverse strand, counting down.
GCCATAACTGATAAAGCTTCTAAGATCAATTCCATTCATAATAGCTGCAAAAAAATGAAATACTTTGAAATAAATTTAACCAAGGACATCAAAGATCTCTATGATGAGAATTACAAAATGTTAAAGAAATAGAAGAAGACACAAAAAATGGAAAATTTTTTCTATGTTCATGGGTTGGAAGAATCAATATCATCAAAATATCTGTACTACCAAAAACAATTTACAGATTCAATGTGATACCAATCAAAATATCAAGGACATTCTCCTCAGATATGGAAAAAAAATCATGCTGAAATTCATATGGAAACACAGGAGAACCCAAATAGCTAAAGCAATCTTATACAACAAAGACAAAGCCAAAGGCATCACAATACCAAATTTTAAGACATATTACAGAGCAGTAATCAAAATAGCCTGCCATTGGTAAAAAATGTATAGATGGACCAATTGAACAGAATAGAAACTCCAGAAATCAATCCATGCATCTACAATCAACTTATCTTTGACAAAGAAGCTAAAAATCAATCCTGGGAGCAAGTGCAGTCTATTCAACAAATGGTCCTGCAGAGACTGGATCTCCACATGCAGAAGCATGAGACAATACCCCTGCCTTACACCTTACATAAAAATCCACTCAAAATGGATCGAAGACCTAAATATATGATTGACACCATCAAAGTATTAGATAATATTGGAAAAACTCTACAAGACAGTTACATCACAGCAAAGAGTTCTTGGAAATGATCCCACAGGAACAGGCAATTAAAGACAAAATTGACAAATGAGATTATATCAAATTGAGAAGTTTCTGCACAGCAGAAGAAACACTCAGCAAAGTTAAGAGGAAATTGACAGAATGGGAGAAATTATTTGCTAAATACACAACTGATAATGCATTAATATCCAAAATATTCAAAGTGCTCAAGAATTTAGTAACAAAACAAACAACCTAGTTAAGAATGGGCAAAGGATTTGAACAGAAATTTTTCAAGAGGAAATCCAAATGGCCAACAGACACATGAAGAAATGCTCAAGATCATTAGCTACCAGGCAAATGCAAATCAAACCCACAATGAAGTTTCACCTCACCCCATTAGAAGGGATTTCATATAGATATCAACAAACAATAAAAGCTGGTGACGATGTAGGGAAAAGGGTACTATAATCCACTATTGGTGGGAATGTAAACTGCTCCAGTCACTGTGAAAGATGGTAGGGAGACTCTCAGAATTCAGAATACAGACCTACAATATGACCCAGCCATCCCATTCCTGGGAACGTACCCAAGGTAAATGAAATCAGCATATGATAGAGTTATCTGTACTCCCATGTTTATTTCAGCTCATTTCACAATACCTAAGGCGTGGAATCAACCCAGATGTCCATCAAATGAAGACTGGATAAAGAAATTATAGGACATGAACACCATGAAATATTACATAGTGGTTAAATAAAGAAACCCTGGCATTTGCAACAAAATGGATGCAACCGGAAATCATTATACTTAGTGAAATAAGCCATTCCCAAAAGGACAAATACCATTTGTTCTCCCTGTTCTTTGGTAACTAATAGAGCACCTAAAAGGTAATCTATAGAAGCTAAATTGACACTTTGAGATACAATGACTTTGAATAGCCCTTGTCTCTACTGTTGAGGAACAGTTATTTCATTTTTCATCCTATTTGTTGAATTCTTTACTTAGTATAGAGTTAATCTTATGTGTATAAAGTTAATTGAAAATAGATCTTAGTAAAAAATAAGAATGGGAATGGCAGAAGGCAGAGGAAGAAGGGTGAGAGGGCTGAGAAAGTAGGAAAAATCAATATGTCATTAAAGTTGTATTTATAAAATAAATGTATGACATTTTTATACCTTAAATCAAAACTTACTGAGGAAAAATTAATTGTTCTTATAGATAGCAACATTTTCTGAGCATATACAATGGAAATGAACTAAATTATTCTATGATGTGAAGAACCACAACTACTAAAAATATTTGAAAAATTTCAAGTTTAAATTGCATTTGCTTTGCATCAGAACGAATATGTGCATAATTTTATGACTAAAGTATTGATTTGTTAGTAAAAGAGGTTTGTAATAACAGTGCTTAATATACCGGATGATTAAAAATAAATGCAAATATGCAATTGTCACTGAAATTAATGATGCAACTAAAAAAACTTTTTTTTACATATTGGAAATTTTCTTTAGAAATGTAAGGAAGGGCCTATTGCTAAGTTGCCAGTGTCCCATATTGGAGTGCTGGGTTTATTTCCTCTTCTAGTTCCCAAATCTAGCTTCCTGGTAAAGCATATCATCGTAGGCAACAGTAATGGCTCAAGTAATTGAGTCCCTGCAACCTGCATCAGGAACCTGGATCGAGTTCCTGAATCTTCATTTTAGTTTGATCCAGCTCACACTGTTTTGAGAATTTGGGGAGTGAACCAAAATATGAATACTTTCTCTCTCTGAAGCTTTATAACTCACTCTGTTTTTGCTTCTAAAATAGATAACTTGATTACAAATAAATAAAATTTGTGAGGCGGGAAGAGGACATAAAATAGAATTAAATTATGTTGCTTGAATTAAGTTTTCTGTTTTTTTCAAAAATACATTAAGAATAGTGACCTCTTACAAAAGAGTTAACTTATTTTTATTTTCTTAAAAATTAATCTCATTAGGACTTGAATTTTTAATAGTTTTTACAAATTGATTAATATACGTACTTTATATTATTTTATAAGGCAGAGTGGACAGTGAGAGCGAGAGACAGAGAGAAAGGTCTTCCTTTGCCATTGGTTCACCCTCCAATGGCCACTGCGGCTGGTGGCCGGCGCATCACGCTGATCCAAAGCCAGGAGCCAGGTGCTTCTCCTGGTCTCCCATGGGGTGCCAGGGCCCAAGCACTTGGGCCATCCTCCACTGTACTCCCGGGCCATAGCAGAGAGCTGGCCTGGAAGAGGGGCAACCGGGACAGAATCCGGCGCCCTGACAGGGACTAGAACCCGGTGTGCCGGCGCTGCAGGCGGAGGATTAGCCTATTGAGCCGCGGCATCGGCCCTAAAATTTTATTTTCTAATTCACAATTTTGTTGTCTATCTAGTCTTCTGTTTAACAGCTTACTTCGTAACTTTAGTGATTATCCTGTTCATCTGAGGGGAATCCTTATAAAGCTTAGGACTGTATGTTTTGTGTTTTCTGCCCACTAGCATGTATGATTTACATATTTAACTCAATACACTATTTACTATTAATTTTCAAACAAATGTTACCAGTTATTTGCCCAGGCATTTGTTTAGTTTCTGATAGTACTTCCCCCTTTTAACAAGCTTATTCTCAGAATGCAGTGGTTTTCCTCGTTCTCTACCTTACCAATGGTGGTATCTTCTTCCACAGTTAGCTCAGACGTTTTTACTTGCTCCTGATGAAAGGATTGAGACTCAGATCAATGGAGTAGCAGAAAACAACTCTACTGCTGCCTGTTCTGTGCCACAGGGAGGCTGAGACTGGGCAGTACCTCATGGCTGGGTGATGATCTCTGAAATCCGCTTCCCACAAGAACAAGTAGTGTCAGTATTTGTTCCCCAGTGGCATCCTCACATCTTACTCTACTCACCCATGCTGATTTAAATCCAATTATCATGTTATTATACCATGTTTCCTCCTATAAATGTAAAGTATGAATATCTCTATTTATACAAGTAATCAATGAAAATAGCCCCAAAGGGGAAAAAGAGGCCTCCAAACAGAGAACCCTCATTATCTCCATATGAATCTCCCACTCATTCCTTCTTGAGAGACACCACTGCCATCTTTTTCTCAGGATTATTGCATACTTATTTTTATTTTCTTTCCCAAATAAGGGCAACCAAATAACTATACATTCAATTTCTATAACATTAATGTCCAAATTTTGTTCTTGGTTCCTACTAACTACAGTCCTATACTTGTAGACGTAAATAAAAATAATAGTACAAGGAAGTATCTTATTCAATATGAATACTCAATAAATATTTATGGAATGTGTTATACAGAGTGTAACATGTAAAATGTACTATATATATACACACACACACTTATATACACATATATTCACAAAGACATACACCTATATAAATTTTCAAAATGTTTATATATAAATAACAGCAAACTGTAATTTTATTCCATTCTACTTCCTATTTAACAATTTTGTAATTTTTTTCTTTGTTAGTACATGTTGATATTTTTCTGAGCTGTGCATAGAATTCTATTTTATGAATAGTTCATAAAATATTGCTAGACACTTGATAGCTGTTATTTTGCCCTATTATAATCCTCTCTGCAGTGACCATCCCCATATGTGATCTTGTGCAATAAACAACATATTGGCAGTTTACATGTTCTTGTGCATGTATTTCTCCAGGGTACACACTGAGAACTCGAACTTCTGTTTCAGAAAGTATCTGTATTTTCTGTAGAAATTATCATCTCATTATAAGCTTATAACTTACAAATTGTTGTGATGCGCAACTGGAATTCTGAAGGTATAAAACGCTCTAGCCTAGTGCACCTGCAACATGTATATTTATGAAGAGGTCTTAGAAAATCTATTACCAAAATTTGCTTGAAATTGGGAAGGCGGTTCTTTTATAGCTAATAAAAATTGTGAAGAAAATGAAAATGTAATGGGCCAAAGCCACCAGTAAGTTGATGTGTTATATATTTTTACTGAATAACATTTTTTTAAATTTAGGCATGCTTAAATGTCAACATGGATAGAAAGCAAAAGAATATTTGATGAAAGGAAAGACACAAAATATGATGCTCATCATCTGCTTAAAAAATTTACTGCAGCTATTAGACTGGGGATCATCAAATTTCTTATATGACATGAAGTAAAGAAATAGAAAAGGAAGATAGTGGCACAGTTTATCTAAAATCCCAAAGTCTTGAATATGCTTTACATTTTTCATTCCATGTCTTACAGATTAATAGCCGAAAAGTGTTTGGAATGATAGTTTGGGATTTAGAGAAAACAGGTAAAATCATTAAGCATTAGCACATATGGTGATGTGTATTACTCTAGTTCGCCAAAAATTGTCCATATGACCTTGTGCAGTAAGTTTACCTTCCTTTTTTAGGTGAGAAGGGAGGCATTCTAATTTATAACATATTGTCTATGCTAATAATAAAAAAAAAGGTTTGAGCTGATCTGTTTTTGTAGCTGCACTGCATTTAATGTCCTTTTCCTTGACAGAAACAAATGCCCAAATTTGACCCGCTTGGGCGTCTCTAAGTTATCATAAATTAGAGCAATAGCTAGGAATGAGAAGTGGAATGTGTACTGGACACCCACCTTTACAACCACTCCAAGGAACTGAGAATGCTGTTGGGTACAGCTGACCTCATCTTACATCTTGGGCTTAATTTCCTTCCCAAGTTTTCATCAAAGACTCAATATCAATGAAATAGGTGGGATAAACTTTAAAATGTTTAAAGCCAGTGGAATTTGGAATTCAGTCACAAATGTGCTCATACCATATTGCTTGCTAAATTCCATTTTTATCTCTATAATATATCTGGTTTTCTGTATGTCAGGGAAATGAACTTTTCTACTACTCTGGCAAACATTCTTTATGTCCACTGAATATATTTTCCTTACAAAATTGACAGCACCTTGGAAATATATAGAGCCTATGTTTTTTCCTGTCATGAAAGAGTTCAATGCACTTCCCCTAACTCTAGAGTCTTACCCGAGATGGTGGTTGTCAACAATTTCCACACTTGGGCCTACCAGGTGCACTTGCACAATTTACATGTTGAAAATGTATATTCAAAACTACATTTGCCATGGCAACTTTAGTAAAGCTACCATAGATTATTTGTTGATTTTTAAAAGGAAGATATATTTAATAATTCATTTTAAAGTATCATTGCTCACGAAGACTGAAACTATATAAATGAGGTTTGGGAGCTAAGTTTTATGACCTCTGGAAAAACAAATAAAAACAGAAAATAACAGAATAAATTCTCCTTCTGGAAAATAAGGCAAGAGGCTCTCTGCACCTCCCCTTTCTTTAAGAGCATTTACTTCAGTTGTACTTTCTCCCCTCTCAGAAATTGTGTAAGTCTTTGTGAAGACTAGATAAGGGGTTTTGTCACCTTTATGATCAAGAATGTCTTTTCAAAGACCTGGGCTCCATCTCTTTGAGATGTAAATATCAAGGGAGATGGGGCTCCCTTGTCTCCCCCATTTCCCTAGGAATACAGGAGTCTAACTTCAGTGGCCTCCTTGTTACACGTTGGAAATCCATCCCCTATTATAAAGGTGGCAGTTTGAGATTTCCTTTAGATGGGGTCAATCGCAAGTAAAGAGGACCCCCCAGTTACGAGGTAAAGTTAGGATGACTTATGTATTACTAACGTGTTGTCAAATGTTATCTGAGAACAAGCTTTGGTGAACCTTGCATATGTGTGTGTGATGTGTTGATCATCTTGGCTATAGGAGGAGGGAGGGGAAGGATTCTTTCCGTCTTCCCACTCTTGGCCTGTCATGTGTACCACATTATGGTTTGGTGCTTATTTAATAAACTGTTTTTTCCTCTACTAGAACTTAAGTGAGGCTGTCAAGACAGGAAGAAAATTTGTTAATACTAAATTTATCTGCCCAATATCTTCACTGTGCTGAAATAACTTCCCGTGCACATTTTCCAAATTTCTTTTTTGCCTTTTGAATGATCCCTTCCCTCTTGCTATTTATGTCCTACTTAAATCCCTACCAACTTCAGACTCCACAGGCAGAGTGCTATGCTCACCTTTCCCCAAAACAGCTTTCTTCCATACTGGCTCCTATGTGTTCACCACAGTCGCCAGCACCTGCAACTCTTTCTGGCAGGATGGCTCTAGCTGCCAGAATGACTTGCCCTTCGATCTTGGACAGCTAAGTCTGAGAATGTTTATCACTCTGGAGGGAGAGGTGAACCAATGACTGTTGAGACAAAGAATATACAAATTTTCACAGTCTGCTCCCCCCACCCCACAGTGAGTCCAACTGTGTACAAGCTCCCCTACCAGATCCAGCTGAGGGGACTTTAATGTGGCACTCTTGGTCATCCTCCTCCATGCAGCATTACCAAGACCAAAACCCAGAGAGTATTTCCTGGGAACACTCGTAATGACAATAGACACAAATCCTCATCTCAGATCTGGGGAACCCAGAAATGCTCTTCATTTTGATTTCCAGGTTCAGCACCAAGTCAGGCCCATCTTGTCACATCCAGTGCAATCACTAATTTCTCCCATCTGAGGGCTGGAGAGCAAAGTATCAGGAATCAAAAGGGAACCATCATCTTAAGAATCCATTCATTCCCCCTTTCAGCTAGGTGCTCAACAAGAACTTTATTGTTCTAGTAATGGTTCTAGAAAGATAAATGGTTATTGAGCTTAATATCTGACTAGGTAAACACACTGGATCATTCTAAACCAGCAACAGGACCTTAATGGACAACTTGAAGAAATTCAGATAAAATCTACTCTTTAATTAGTATTTTTGTACCATAGTTAAATTCCTGATTCTGATCAGCATTAAGTTCTGGAAGGTTAGGACATTAGATGTGAAGTGAGGGATATTGGAAAACTATTTGTATTAAAATTAGTAGAAAACTAATCGGTTCAAAAATATATCTGAATCCTAGACAGAGATGGTAAAAAAAAATACTGTACAGTTATTTCATAGCTTTTAAAGTGGGAGAAGCTTGAAAACCACTGTGAGGCAGAGTTTTCAGAAAAACACATTGCTGATAGGTCTGTCGGTTATGCAAATGTAAGACAGAGATTAGAATCAGAAAAGATGTTTGAATGGTGTCTAGAAGTGCAATTGCTCAGGGCAATAATGTAAGAGGCTGTGGATGTTTTATGCAGAGTTGCAACTCTGCAGAATAGGTTCCTTTTTAGAAAAGTGTTTCTAAAAAAATTAAAAATAAAATAAAAAGTGTTTCCTTTGCACATACTGGATGAAGCTGCACTATGCAGTGAGACTGAGGTTTGTAGAGAATTTCCTGTGTATGTGTGTAAGCACTCATGTGTGTATGCACACCCACACATGCTTACATGGCCTAGCTTAACTATTTCCTCAAGAATAACAAGTTGACTGAGTATACAAAAGGAAAGATGCCCAAGTTTATCTGCTCTTAACTGCAGAAGAGAACAAAAGAACTAATCCTGGCAGTACGCTATCAACCCCTGAATATCCTATGTGTGATGTAAAGATTAAGGGCAGACCTCGAAAAATGTATTGTGGCTGGACTATTTTGTTCTATCTTGTTAATCCAAATGTACAAAAGCATGCTCAAAACCAAAGTTGCTGGTTAAAGTAAACTATTCTGGATGACATAAGAAACAAGTTGGCATTTGGGGAAAATTCCTGGGAATATGGAAGGGGGAAGCTCACTCTAGGCACTGCAAAATACCATCATGTACTTGGGAACTAAAACATGGTCTAACGGCTGATATACATTACACTTTGTGTTTATTACACCTATGTGTTATTTTGAATACTTCATTAAAATCTCATCAAAGATTACAGCCTACTCAGTTATCTTTTGGGAATCAAGGTAGTTATAAAAGCTATGGTAACCATACGCTGAGGAAAAAATAGTGGTTATGGTGGTGGCTTAGAGAGGTTAATGTACTCAACAGAGAATGAGATAATGGGCAGCGGAACCAGCAGTGCTCAGGGACAGGTGGAGATGAACAGATGGGATCAAGATGCTGACAGAGGTCCAGGCAATTATACTGGCTGGCACCTGAATTTCTCTGACACATAACTCCCAAGAGATAAGAGTATCAGGAAGCCAGAATCATTCTGTTTTATGGGTTCCCTAGTTAGACGTTACTTTTGTATAACCTTACAAACCCCAAAGATACTGAATTATATGTGAACATTATAACCTTTTATTCAGGCTTGCTCTCATTTCTCCTCTGACTGATATCACAGTAGGCAGCTTTAGTGCTTGTATTGATGCCAGCAGCTGTTCAAGAAAAAAATTATTCTCACATTTTTTAACCTGGTAAGGGACTATTGTAATAGGTATCAAAACTATTGTCATAGGGGAGAGAGATTGGGCTCAACTCCCAATACGGCAAAGACTGCTGGGAATTTATAGCCACTGAATGGGATGAAGAAAGGGTCAATAGGCAAAAAATTACAAAGTGAAGGCATCAAGGATAGGAGATTCTTGCTAAATTGACCTTATAGGATTCTTGCTAACGGCAAGCCAGGGTAATCGGATATCAAGGATAAGGATTCTCACGGACTGATTTAACAGGGCTATTGCTGTGACTCAACTAGGCAATGCAAGCCCAGAAAGGACAGGTGACACGGTGACAGCTAGTAAAGAAACTCAAAGGAGCCTGACTAGAGTCGGGTCGAGGAATACATCTTTGTCACCACTCATCGCACTCTGCTAACTGTTCCTCAGCCTGTCTAAGCCACATACGAGTTATCTGATGTAAACTCTAGGCAGCATTGTCTCCCTTAAAATCTATTCTTCAGATTCCATGAAATGTTAATGTAGGTAAAAACAGTAAGTGCACAAATATCATCTCTTTGCCCTTTCACTGAAATGCAAACAAACACGTGTAATACTTTACCAAAGAAATCCTACGGAGCCATCATTGTGGTATAGCAGGTAAAGCCGCTGCCTGCAATATTTTGTGTCCCAGATGCTCCATTTCCAAACCCACTCCCTGCTAATGGAGTGGAAAAAGCAATGGAAGAGAACCTAAATGCTAGGGTCCCTGCTCCCAGGTGGGAGACCTGGAAGAAGCTACAGGCTCTTGTGTTCAGTCTGGCCCAATCTCAGCTGGGGCTGAGACATCTGGGGAGTCAATTAGTAGATGTGTTCCTCCCTCCCTCTGTAACTTTTTCAAATAAGTAAATCTTTAAAAAATCCTTTCCTTTATTTTCATTTTTCTGTCTCACTTTTAATTAGTATTCTGTTAACCTAATTCAACAAAGATTTGTTGCATCTCTGCTATGCCTCTAACGTTAATTAAAATTGCTTATCAATTTAGCATTCTGGATCCAGCTGTTTACAATGAACATCAAATTTTCCAAATTGGATCAGGACACGTGATCACAGAGAAAGAATTTCTTTAATTTAAATCTGGTTAGATGAAGATTTCCCAAAGGTATGCAAATTAAATAAAATGTTCTTAACCTTTTTGTGAATTGCCCTTTATTTAGCCATGCAACAACATCACTCCAGCAGATGGCATATGCCAGAAAGTGAACACTGGTGAGGAGCAAGAAACCCTCAGTGCCCTGCCTGTGCCTAGCCCTCAGCTCCAGCTCCCACTACTGCACGCTGATGCCTCTGTGCTTCCCCTTGTGCCTGCATTACACAAAGGGTTTCAAACTGCATGCAGCACCTCCCACTCAGGGGAAGAATCTATTTCCGTCTCTTTGAAGCTGGCCTAGCCTTGTGACTCCCTTTCGTCCCACTGGTTGTGGTGAATGTCACCCCCTACTTTTTTTTTTTTTTTGACAGGCAGAGTGGACAGTGAGAGAGAGAGACAGAGAGAAAGAGAGAGAAAGGTCTTCCTTTTCTGTTGGTTCACCCTCCAAAGGCAGCTGCGGCCGGCACACCGTGCTGATCCGATGGCAGGAGCCAGGTGCTTCTCCTGGTCTCCTATGGGGTGCAGGGCCCAAGCACTTGGGCCATCCTCCACTACAATCCCCGGCCACAGCAGAGAGCTGGCCTGGAAGAGGGGCAACTGGGACAGAATCCAGTGCCCCGACTGGGACTAGAACCCGGTGTGCTGGCACCGCAAAGCGGAGGATTAGCCTATTGAGCCACGGTGCTGGCCTTTTTTTGTTTTTTTTTTAACTTATATTTAATGAATATAAATTTCCAAAGTACAGCTTATGGATTACAATGGCTTTCCCCCCATAACTTCCCTCCCACCCGCAACCCTCCCCTTTCCCACTCCCTCTCCATTCCATTCACATCAAGATTCATTTTCAATTCTCTTTATATACAGAAGATCAGTTTAGTATATATTAAGTAAAGATTTCAACAGTTTGCACCCACATAGCAACACAAAGTGAAATATACTGTTGGAGTACTAGTTATAGCATTAAATCACAATGTATATTATATTAAGGACAGAGACCCTACATGAGGAGTAAGTGCACAGTGACTCCTGTTGTTGACTTAAATTGACACTCCTGTTTATGGCATCAGTAATCAACCTAGGCTCTTGTCATGAGTTGCCAAGGTTATGGAAGCCTTTTGAGTTCACTGACTCTGATCATATTTAGACAAGGTCATAGTCAAAGTGGAAGTTCTCTCCTCCCTTCAGAGAAAGAAAGGTACCTCCTTCTTTGATGACCTGTTCTTTCCACTGGAATCTCACAGAGATCTTTCATTTAGGTCTTTTTTTTGTTTTGTTTTCCAGAGTGTCTTGGCTTTCCATGCCTGTAATACTCTCATGGGCTTTTCAGCCGAATCTGAATGCCTTAAGGGCTGATTCTGAGGCCAGAGTGCTGTTTAGGACATCTGCCATTCTATGCTGTGTATCCCACTTCCCATGATGGATCGTTCTCTCCCTTTTTTGTTCTACGGTTAGTATTTTCAGACACTAGTCTTGCCACCCCCTACCTCTTCCATGTGTAGTGCACATCAGTCCTCAGGTTGCTTCTATCCAAGGATGCCTCATTTGCCATCATAGGAAGAGAGCAGGTGAACACAATCTCAGCTCAAGGGTCCTGAACCTCCCAGACCCCTGACCAGTAATTGCAGCTCCCCAAGTCCCCAGAAAAAGATCAACAACTAAATGCTTGATGCTTGTATCAGTTACAAAGTTTGAGAAAGTTTGTTATAGAGACAGACTGCTGCCTTAACTAAGAAGGTAATGCCTGTAACTGTCCGCAGACCATGGTCAGGCTTGCTAGATCCTTCCTTTTTTTGTGCTTGAACACAAAACTGAAAGTACCTCCCCAGTGCATCCCTCAACCAATGACTGATCAGTGTCAAAGAGACTGACCTATGCCTTCTCCCAGCTCAAATACAGCACAAAGCCAAATCCCCTTCCATGGGAATTTGCTAAATACACTCCACTGCTTGACTTTCCCCTCCCTCAGTCCATTTCTCACTCCCCTATTGATTTTTTACCTGGGAATGCTTCCTAATGAGATATTTTTACAGAAAATCAACTTGAGGTCCAAGTCCAAGAAACCAAACTCAATATTACTTTCAGGAGAGTAGACCTAGGAAGCAGACACGCATGATGAGATTCCGAGTTAGATTATTCACAGTCCCATGGAAACAGCAATCCCATTTTCTTCAGTGAAGAAAATTGTAGCATTGTTTAAAGTTGTTAGGACTTTGACCTACAGTGAATTGGAATGAGACAGAGGTTGAAGGAGATGTCCTGGTCTATGAGGTGGGGGGAGGGACAGTAGAAAGACTTTGGAGTTGATTGCTGCTCAGTGCCATTCATGATTGAAGAATTAAAATAGCAGTGGATTAGCTACCAACTTAGAGCATGCTCAGCTAGAGTGTGATCCAGCTGCCTTCAGGCTCCGGACTTGCTGTTTAGAGAAGCAGAGCCTCAAAGGAGTCTGAATCTGTGCTCTTAATTTTGCATGAGAGCCCTGATGGGCAAAGCATTAACCTCTGACAACTAGGAGACATATGGATTGAGAACACTGAGATATGGAGAAAATTTGGAATATGTAATGCCTTTAAGTCATTTTAGGTCAGAAAAAGACCCTAATTATCTATTCTGATAGGTGTGATCCAATCATGAGATTAAATAATTGCTTAGTATATTTCTCACCATTTTATTTTTCCAAGTAATTCTATAAGGCTTAATTCTAGAGTCTCAAAGAATAAGTTTATTACAGATATATGTACACTATTTTAATACAGATAACAAGTCCTATAATCTTAAGAAACTTCCAGGGCCCGTGTTGTAGGATAGCAAGTAAAGGCACTGTCTGCAGCACCAGCATCATATATGGGCTCCAGTTAAGTGTCCCAGCTGCTCCACTTCCAATCCAGCTCCCTGTTAATGTCCTGGGAAAAGCAATTTAAGATAGCCCAAGTGCCTGGGACCCCGATACTCACCTGGGAGACCTGGAAGAAGCTCTAGGCTTCTGACTTCAGCCTGGCCCAGGCCAGGCTGTTGGGGCTATCCAGGGAGTGAAGCAGCGGTTGGAAAATCTGTCTCTACATCTCCTTCTCTTTGTAACTAACTTTCAAATAAATAAATAGTTTTCTTTCAAAAAAGAAACTTTTAATTATAACCTCCAAGACTTTTTCCTTTGTTTTACATTACTCTGATATACCTCTTTAACTACCACAGCACCATCACTGAAAATAATTTAAGGTTCCCTCATTTGACAATGATATGTTTCTTTTTCTCAATATTATATAATGGAAAGAAATAGATGAGCACTTCTTTAGCTTGTGTGTATCTAAAGGTTATATTATAAATTCCTATCCAGGGCCAGCGCCGTGGCTCACTTGGCTAATCCTCCACCTGCGGCGCCAGCGCCCTGGGTTCTAGTCCCAGTTGGGGCACCGGGTTCTAGTCCCAGCTGCCCCTCCTCCAGTCCAGCTCTCTGCTGTGGCCCAGGAGGGCAGTGGAGGATGGCCCAGACACTTGCACCCCTGCACCTGCATGGGAGACCGGGAGGAGGCACTCGGCTTCTGGCTTCAGATCGGCGCAGTTCTGGCCGTGGCAGCCAATGGGGGATTGAACCAACAGAAGGAAGACCTTTCTCTCTGTCTCTCTCTCACTGTCTAACTCTGCCTGTCAAAAATTTTTTAAAAAATCCTATCCATATTTAAGTATGCAACAATTAAGAGGCACATACCATAAAAAAGAAATATTCCATTTTAACTACATAAAAATGAAGTTCTTCAGCAAAGCTAAAATGCCATAAATGATGTTTAAAAGCTATTAACAAAATCTAGAAGAAATATTTGCATAAAACTTCAATAAAATTAATAGCTAATTTTGTGAAACTATTTGGTTAGGATCTCAAGATTCCAAAGACTGAAACCTTACTCTACCACTTTGTCCCCTATTTCATCATCAGTAATACTGAGTTGGGGATTAGCAAACATGATATGACAGAGGGTTTAAACATGTTTGCAGTTTTGCTATCAAGTTGATTTCCTCTGATCTCCCTAGGTAGTGCACACTCAGGTCCCCAGCATGAATATGGAACAGATTGAACCTGATCAGATAACTGGAGACCAGCATGACGGAGTGACAGTTGATCCATGTATCTGTGAGGAAAATGCCTATTTTGTGTTTTAAGCTTTGAAGACTTTGAAGTTGTCTGTTACACAACTTTTTCGCATCATAAAACACATGCTAAGGGGATTAAATTTTCACATTAAAGATGTATAGGCCCATTTCTTTCAAACCCCTCTTCCAAGTATCAGGGCTCCTTCTCACTGTTTCAACAATGTAGATGGAGAGAAAGAAGCAATTTCAGGAGATTGAAACTCTTGAGAAAAGAACTTTGCTTTCATAACTGTGATCCAATAAATGCCCTTTAATTTAGATATTGGTCACTATCTATTTAGGACATAATTCGAGTTTTTCTCAGCTATGAGTGTAATATTTAAAGTAACAGAATGGACCCTGAAGCCATCTTATCCAGGATCAAATTTCAGTTCTATCATTTATTAGTCATACAATACTGGCAAAGTAGTTAACCTCTCTATATTTCACCTTCTTCTTGGATTGTACTTCTCATGAGATTACTGTGAAGATTAGAGGCGTTTATTTATGTAAATCACATAGAACAAGGTCTGGCATTAGTGCTTATTAATGTTACTACATGTGTGAATTTGTTCAGTCCTTGAAACAATCCTAGAAGGGAGTCATTGTTCATTACACTGTAGGAGTTTGCTTTTCATCATATAAGCCTGCTTTGAAAATCAAGGCAGGATTGCAAAGTGGTTAGAGGCAACTGTTCAATGTCACTCATTTGATTGTGATCTTTTGCAAAATGCTTCGTGCATAAGATGTTTTGACATATAAATGTTTATAACAGTAATGTTACCTCTCCTGGGTGATAGTACATGTTTTGAGGGAGGTAGATTTGTGTTAGGACCATTCTTAAAGGAGCCAAATAAGCCCCCATAGCCTTAGTGTGTGCATATCTACGTCTTACATATAAAATCTTAAATGATGAACAAGTCCATAGAAAAACAGATGAATAACATGTACAGTTGATAAAAGAAAATTGTTTGACTAACAAGCGTTAATAAAATTAACTTCAATATTGAAAAATATAATTTAAATACCAATTTAAATTTAGGGGGTATACAATTAGAATAGATTTTTAAATGATTCTGAGAGTGAAAATTGACACAATTCCTTAGCAGGGCAACTTTGTAATATGGCAAATATTCTTACATCATAATAGCCAAAAAAGTTTATCAAAATGAATGGATAAATAATTGTGAAATAATCATACTAAGGAAAACAATAAAAAAAATCTAAAATAAAAATAAAAAAACTAAATATTTAGATTTGTGGTATAAAATCAGACACACACACACGAAACACAAAATGTATTGAGTAGAAGAAGAAGACGGAGTCATATCTTTTATGTTTCAATTTATGTAAGTTTTAAGGGAGGCAAGTAAAAACTGCGATGACAAAAATAAAATAGGGTTTCTCTGCCAGGTTAAGAGGTTGGTGGGTAAGGAGTACAGGAAGCAAACTGTCAAGAAAAGAAAATGAAGCAATATTCTAGAACACTGGAATACTCTCTGTTTTGACAAAGGCGCCGTAATGTCTTCACACAGTGGAAGGGACTAGGCAGCTCACTGCGGTCTCCTTTAAAAGGACACTAATTTCATTCATGAGAGCTCTGCCATGTTGATCTGATGGCTCCCTGAAGGATCCTCTGCCTATTACTGTCATAGTCGTGATGAACCTTTGACATTTGAATGTTGAAGGGACACATTCAGATCATAGCAACTTCTCATGGCACATTAGAAGCTACTCAGTCACAGCAGGAAACATGAGAACGCCCTTTACACATTTCTGGACATATATTGGACAATATCCTAATAAACTTTTCCCAAAAGAGTTCTGGTTTGTTCCTTTTAGTCAATTGCTTCCCCAGTAAATTTTTATTTTCTTAAGTACTTTAAGGCTCTTTGATAGAATAAAGGTCTTCAAAAATATAAACTTTTAAATAGCCAGTATCTTCAAAAGCAAAACATCCAGTGAAATCATTTAATATGCTACTATAATCATAGATATGTGCTATTGTAAAATTCTCCAAAACAATAGAATGCACAACACTAATATAAATTATGGACTTTGGGTTATAATGATGTGTCAGTGTCAGTTAAATACATCAACTTTAACAAAAGTACCACTCAGGTACTTTTGGAATGAGAGAAGCTATGCATGAGTTGGTGTGGGGTGGGTAGACAGGGAGGTACATCTCTCTAAATTTAGTTCACTTTTTCAGTGAACCTAAGTCAAGCCATTCAGAGGGGAGGAACATTGAGAGATGGAGGGAAGTGGTGGGGGGAGAGAGAGAGAGAAACATGAACACTCAAAATGCAAAAAGGCTCCAAACAAAGTACTCTTCCCTCCTCCCCCCACCCCCCACCCCCCACCCCTACTAAAGTAAAAACCTGAAAGAAAGCCCCATCCAAAGAAAAAAATCTCAAAGAAAAAATGAAAAAGAAAGGAAAAAGCTAAGACCTTCCCTTTAAACTATCCGGAGGCAGAGAGAGTGATGTCTGGATTCAGCCTGTTTAAATATTCAAAAAGGGGCAGAGTTTGGGGAAAGTCTCAAGTACTGCCCACTTCTGTGCCCTATTATCAAAATATTGTAAGTATCACGACTTCAGGTGCATGATCAGAGTGGGAGTGCACTCCATGACTATTCTATTACAGTGATATTATAATGGCCTAAAGGTCATCAGGGATATATATCCTACAGCCATACTGGGTATTTCCAGGTAGCTCTGATTCTATATTTGCAACATTGAAGGACTTGCAGATTCTGTTATATGGAAAGGGCATGGGGAGTAGGGGTGAGATTTTTGTAGTGCATGGGAAGGAAGCTTGGATTGTGCAATTCAAGTGCTTAACTAAGTAGGTTCAGAAAAACTGGACAGGAATAGTTTCAGCAATGTGGTTATGAGTTCAATTGAGAAAACCAGTGAAACAGTTAATTAGAAAAACAAGACTGGATCTCCAGGTGATACTGTTTGTTTGCATTGTACAAGCATACAGTTGAGATTGAGCTCTGCTGAGCTCACCTCCTGGGGGGTGGGGGGGGGGGGTGGGGGGGATTGCTGCCTGCCTAGCCAGCACACCAAGGAGCTGTGGTAATGGCCGACGTACAAGTTACTTCCATAGTTTATGCAACCATGAATTGTTGGCTGCCACTTAAATGAAGTACTTTTTGGATTTCTAATACATTCACTTCAGTTTTATCCAACATGATCCTATGAATGAATGAAGTAAACTGAGTAAATATGGAAAATATAAAGGATTTTATTGTCCAATGTCGTGTTTTGCACCTTCGTTTTTTATTATAAAACATGTCCATTTACATCATCCATCAGCTTCAAAGGTTTTACTGTTGTAAAATAAAAGTGAAAGCAAATATTTTCACAGGAATATATAAGTACAAAAATGAGGTCATTTATTGTATTTATATTTTTAGTGATGTATATATTTTTTAAAATTTATTTTTATGTATTTTCAGCTAATGAGAAGGCAGAGTGACAGAGAGAGAGAGATAGAAACTCAGAAACAAAGAGAGCTTTGATCTGCTGGTTCACTCCTCAAATGCCTGCGACAGCTGGGCTAGGCAAGGAACTCCATCTGAATCTCTCATGTGGTGGCAGGAACCCAATCGGACCACTTGAGCCAACAACAACAACAAAAAGCCCGTTTCAGTTTTTCTGCAAATATAGTGTTGTTAAAGTTTGTTTTAAATATTTGTCAAACAAATTGTTAATGAAGATATAACTACTATAGTGTTAATGTGTATGCATTATGACTATTTTACTGTATGAGTAAAAAAAGGTGGAAGAGCAAAAAAAAAAAAAAGTGGAATAGCATTATGAAATGGAATGTTGACATTCCAAGCCGTGAACTAACTGCTTTGCCAAACACCCACCACAGTGGTAAGTACTAGCAAAAGAAGAATGTCACAGTTGGTGTGAGCAGTGTGGTACAGCCAATAATGCAATACATGGGTGTCCACATCCCATTTGGAGTGATGGAGTTCAAGTTCCACCTCTACTTCCTATCCAGCATCCTGCTAATCTGTACCCTGGGAGGCAGCAGGTGAGAGCTCCAGTACTGGGTCCCTGCCATCCACGCGGCAGACCTAGGTGAGCTTTGGCATGTGCCAGCCTTGGCTGTCGAAGCCATTTGGAGAATGTACTAGCAGATGGAGGCTCTCTCTCTGCTGCTTTTTCACATTAATTAAAATAAATTTGAAGAAAAAGGCATGACTTTCCAGCTCTTGGCATGATCATCAGTGTGGCTACTACTTTTAACTGTATGATGTCCTTCAACAATATTAGCAACTTTCAATATATATGTCTAGAAATATTTTTCTTAGAATATCAGCTTTGAATTGGCAAAAAAATGAGAAAATTTATCTTAAAAATTTGAAAACAGTGATTTGTATTACTTAATATTTCTAATATTAAATATTTTTAATGTTTTTAGGAGTTTTGATAATTCACAAAAGGCCATATTTACTTTTCCAAAATTTGATATTACTAGTAAAAGAATCAAGACGATATACATATATATGCATATATGATTACACAGGAATCTATGTACATGTATTCTTGAAATTCAGAAACATCAATTTAGCACCTAAATTTAATTTTGCTTTGGATCTTGAATCTTCTTTATGGTACCATATTAAGTATTAGTATTAAGATATTAAAAATATTGTTAAATACTATTTAAATTTTCTCCATTACATTCTTATCTACTTGAATAATTGGTTTATCTATTTAAGAAAGTTCACTTCTGAAAATTCCTGTTTTCAGATTTTCAGATGAAAAGAAAATTCCTTTTCCCCTTAATGAAAATATACAGAACACTAAATGCATACATGCACACACACACACACAAAACCTAACAGAGCTAAGAATGGCTTTCCCAATCATAGGCAAATGCTTCTTCTGCTGGCTCCCAAAATATTTCCACAACATCTATTGGGCTCCTTACAGGACTATTAAAAAACCACTTTCACAGATGGATACAGTTGTTTGGTTTTCATTTGCTTTTAGTATCAGCAAATAGAAATGGCCCATACCCGTTTATTATTTAACCCATGCAATGAACATTGAAATAGACCTCCTATTCTTTGACTTTGGTAACACAAATGTCAATTTAGTTTTTATGTGTGCCCAGAGGGAAGAACAAAACAATAAACTTTTCAGAAATAATTTACAAAACACTTAAATATTTTAGGATGCTGGCTTACTCATGTGAAATACGGTAGAAAACACATTCCCATCAGTGGACTTGATTTGGGGGTCAGTTTTGACTTGCATGGCGCCTATAGCTCCCCATGGCACTGGTAGGTAGCAGCAATGTGAAAAGGGAGCTTTTGTATTCTGTATTCTCCCTTCTGTCAACTTCCCGTGGACCTCATCACTGCTCACTTCTCAGGATCAAGTCAACACATTTCAGCCATGTGCAGTCTCAAGGACAAACAGTCCATCAATATGGGCGATCTGCGAGCCAGAAAGGTATGTATTTTTTTATGTCATTCATGCTGGCACATCCAGATTTACTGTGGCTCAGGTGAAGCCCAATTCTAGTACAAGATAAATGAATTCCTGGAAAATGGAAAAAACTAAAACTCCAATTTCCTTAATTATATAAATAAATGTATGGCATGGCCATTGTCACTAGCATGATCTTTTTCATTAGTTACTAGTACAACAATTTAGATAATTTTATACTCTCTGGTGGAAGCAAGTCTGTTTTCGCTTTTAGGGAAACCTTGTTGACAAGATCAAGACGGATGAGTCAGGGCATCCCAGCTCCAGCTGTCCTCCATCTACCATCGTTCTCCTCAGAATGGAGAAGGGCAGCTCTGGGTCAAACATGAGTGAAAAGGTTGAGCAGAAATGGCCACTGACCTACTTTTATTTCATACTTTATTAAAATGCTTCCACTTTAATTTGATAATGTTATCAGGAAGGCAGGTTAAATTATATCAGAAGTTTTTACCATCTATCAAGGGAATATTTTTATCCTTTCAAGTATTAAGATGATAATTTATGCCATATATATCCAATGGTTGACTCATTTCTGAATTCCTGAAATAAATTCTAGTTAGTGATAATACATTTAGCTTTTGTTATACTCCTAGATTAGATTTCTTAAAATTTTATTTGGGACTCCTTAAATATGCATGCTGTTTCTCAGATTTTATTACTGGAATTATGCTAACTTTATAAAGTCAACTGAGAAAGCTTCCTCCATTTTCTTTATTCTGGGAACCTGTATAAGGCAAGGAATTATAGATATTTAGAAGTTTTCACTGGATTCACCTGTGGTTATGACCCAACTGCTTTTTGGGTGTTATTCATTAGCTTCCCAGTTGCTACTCTTTGTGTAACTCAGCTGGGGTTACTAATTTTCCTTCAATGAATCTGCAGCTGGTTTTTTTTCTAGATTTTCAAATGAAAGAACACAAAATGGCAAACACTAATATAGCTGATTATTTCTCTGTTTAGTTCATACTACATGGATTTTTCTCCATTTTTTTAACTAACCTTCCTTGGCATTTATCTATGTTATGAATTCTTCCAAAGAATTAGATGATGGATTTATCAAGCTTTTTGGTGTTTTTTTTTTTTTCCATTTTACCTCCTAATGTCTGCTTATATCCCTAAAACTCCCTATTGCCGCCTTTAGATTTATTTGTCTCTTTTCTAGCTTCTTGAAGTGGGTTCATTCTTAGGTCATCTGCATTTTTCTTATTTATGATAGAGCATTTGAAATGATTCTGTTTTGAGTACCAATTTAAGTTTCTGTATTTTCATCATTGCTTTCTAAGTGATTCATAGCTAGAATTTAAAAAAACAAATATTTGAGAGACAGAAAGAGAGAGATTGAGATCCCATTTGCTGATTCAACAACTAGACCTGGATTAGGCAAAAGCTGGAAGTTGGGAACTCAAACAGATCTTTCATACAGGTGGCAGGAACTTAAATTACTTGAGTCACTTCTGCCTCCCAAAGTCTGCATTGGCAGGCAGCTGGACTCAAGAAAGTAGTCAAGTGTCAAACCCAGGTACACTGATGTGTGATGTAGACATCTTAACTGGTGACTTAACTACTAGGCCAAATGCCTGCCCCTATAATTTTGATTTCTTAAATAACTTGAATATTTGGAATATTTACAATACCGACCAATGTATCTGTAAATTTTTTAGCCATTTATTTTTATATTTCTAGTTTCATTTCATTTTTTAGGGATCTAGAGAGGAATGTAAAAGTCAATAGAAATATGTATGAAGGTAGAGATGGATTACAAAGTATCAACAAATTGAAATAATGCAAAGGAAGGTTAAGTGCTAAATGATTTCATTTTAAATAAGATTAATTCATCAGATGAAATACTGTCACTGAGAACTTAATGTAAGATTGTAAGTGAGCATTCTGTCATTGATAGGATACCAACAATACCAATGCATTGTATCATTGAAAGAAAATAAAAACTATCATGACAATAGCACCAGAGGACACTTGTATGCTGTGAACAGGACAGATAACGTCTGTTGGTGGCCAAGAATGATGATATAAACCTACTGCACAAAGCAATGGCTCTCTCAGGGCCTACCTGCAATCAATCCACTCCACAAACTTATTAAAGGTTTACTTTATCCTTTTAAAATCCATTTTTACTCTGTAAGATTAGCACAAAAGTCTTAAATTAATATAGTCAAAATTCATCAGCTAGTGCATTTGCACATTTAAAAGCAGAGAATATTGTGAAAACCTGGGTGTTTCAGATTTCAGAAAACATTGAATAAGTTTGACTGTATAGAACATTCTAATTATATTCTAATAAGGCTAAATATAAGGCTTTTGGCTTTTATCATGGCAGATGATTTATTGAAGATTATATTTTTTTCCTTAGCCATCTCTTAGATTAATTATATTGTCAAGACTGTCAATTCTAAAACAGTAAAAGGATACTTCTCATCCAGAGACATGTCAATTTTGCCAGAAATCCTCTGTTCAAATTTAGCAACGTGTACATCTTCAGGCAAGTCTATTTCTATACCGTAGCCATTTTACCTATCACAGAGGAGTTCAAATAGACTTTGCTTGGCTGATCCAATGCAACTTATGTCAAGGGCTTACAGTTTCATTATAAACATTAATTTCTGGTTCACTTTAGCTAGGGGCTCTCAGAATTAGTTAACTTTTATAGGTACCTTTCATTTTAAATACATTAATTTTACAAAATTTCAAAATCACAAATTTAGGACAGTAATTTATATAATATGACTTGAAATTTTTCTCTAATTATTATACTTTCTGGATGATTCTGTATAGGCATCCTCACAGCAATACAAGAAAGCATTGCCCAGCTCAGTCATGGAATACTGAGGTAATGCCGAAGAAACCAGAATAGATTCTGGGGAGTTCTAAGGCATCAAGATAGTTTTGTGATCTGACAAACAGGACTGAAAATAACAAAAACAGATCTTCAAGGAAAGTAAGGTTATTTCACAGTTATTTAGAGACACCAGTATAATGCATGGAGGTATACATCACCTAAGTAGGCTGAGTTCATTTTAAGCTGATAGCCTGTTTGTTTTAGCTGGGCATTGGTTTATGCATGAGTTTATGATGAAATTGTGACCATAAAAATATGAAACTACTGGAGGGATGTTGAGAAGTTTTTCCTCACTCTTAACTGGATAGAGTCTGATTATTTTACCTGTGAGAGCACCGCCTGTTGGTGATGCCTGGAATTGCAGTAACAATGTGGGATTTCTCAAGGGAGCCAGATTGCGCTAACAGGCTGAGGATTTCAGAGAAGACAAATCAACAAAGAATCATGAGGACATCTCTGGGCCAGTGAGTTAATTAGACCTAACCTGACCTCCTGTGTGAACTGCAAAGCGTGTTATGTGAGATAATCAATGGCCCTAAACGAATTAAAATTTTTCTTTCAACTTTTTATTTCCCCCCCGGGAAAGGAAATAGATAAACTCAGATTGGGTGTAATGGTAAAAAAACGTGGAATTCAATTATGGCATACAGTTTCTGAGCCTCGGGATCATGAGGACTGTTTACCTGGGTGGTTCAACTGCAGAATTTTTCAGGAGGTGTTAGCAAACTGTCTGTTAGGACTGCATTCTCAGCTTCCAAGCTCATGCACATAGCCTCAGGTGGGAGGCACCAACTCCTTACCATCTGATGGATCCAAGGAACTGTTCCCACTAGACTCTTGCCTAAGCAAATAATCCCACAGAAAGAGAGGAGCATACACACGTGAGAGGCAGCATGCACTCAAGATGGAAGAGCCAGTCATTCTATAACCTTACCTTGGAAGAGATGCACCATCAAGCCTGCCCTACTCTACCCATTCCAAATTGCTACATCCAGCACATACTCAAGAGGGAGGCATTAAGTTCCACTCTGAAGAAACGAGTGTCAAACACATTTTGTGGACCTATGTTTTGGAACCATGTGAACCTTGTTTCTAATACAAAGCCATTTGAAAATATCTCAATAGTGCTCAAAATAATCAGCAAGATAAAGAATGTGTCTGTAGCTGGCATCTATTTTCTCTGTGTTAGAGAGCAAATGATTTGCTAAAGGTGTTTTGATAGGTAATAGGCTTAAAGGACTCAGTAGAATGTAAAGGAATGGCCATGTCTAATACTAACACTAGAGATATGATAAACTTTGTTAAAAATTATTGAATAATTTATGTATTATATATATATAGCTCTACATGAATCCTTAATGAAATGGATACATTTCCATGAAACTAAAACCATAGTTGTCTTCAGAGAAATTAGACACCTTGATTTTAAGCTAAATATAATAAAAGATAATTTATGTTTAAATTTTCAAGGAATAAATCTCATCATACATGCATGCACACTAATACTGACAGCATAATATACAAATGGTTTGCCTGAAGAATTCTTCTAAATACTTATGAGTTAATAAAATTTGCTTGCTAAATAAATTCAAAGACAAAGAGAGACACTATATAATGATTAAGGGTTCAATTCAACAGGAAGATGTAACTATTATAAATGTGTATGCACCTAATTACAGGGCACCTGTTTATTTAAAAGGTATGTTAAGGGACTTAAAGGGAGACTTAGATTCCAATACAATAGTACTGGGGGACTGCAATACTCCACTCAGAAATAGACAGATCAGCCGGACAGAAGATCAACAAGGAAACAGCAGATTTAATCAACACTATTGCCCAAATGGACCTAATAGATATCTACAGAACTTTCAATCCTACATTTAAAGATTTTACATTCTTGTCAGCAGTGCATTGAATTTTCTCTAGGATTGACCACATACTAGGCCATAAAGCAAGTCTCAGCAAATTCAAAATAATCAAAATCATATCATGCAGCTTCTCAGACCACAGCGGAATGAAGGTGGAAATTAGCAACTCAGGAATCCCTAGAGAGTATGCAAACACATGGAGACTGAACAACATGCTCCTGAATGAACACTGAATAATAGAAGAAATCAAAAGACAAATCAAAAACTTTCTGGAAGTAAATGAGGATAACAACACAACATATCAAAAGTTATAGGATATGGCAAAAGCAGTGTTGAGAGGAAAGTTTATAGCAATAGGAGCCTACATCAAGAAATTGGAAAGGCACCAAATAAATGAGCTTTCAATTCATCTGAAGGATCTAGAAAAACTGCAGCAAACCAGACACAAATCTAGTAGGAGAAGAGAAATAATTAAAATCAGAGAAGAAATCAACAGGATTGAATCCCCCCAAAAAATTACAAAAAATCAGCCAAATGAGGAGCTGGTTTTTTGAAAAAATGAATAAAATCGACACACCATTGGCTCCACTAACTAAAAAAAGAAGAGAAAAGACCCAAATCAATAAAATCAGAGATGAAAAAGGAAATGTAACAACAGAAACCACAGAAATAAAAAGAATCATCAGAAATTACTACAAGGACTTGTATGCCAGCAAACAGGGAAATCTATCAGAAATGGATAGATTCCTGGAAACATGCAATCTACCTAAATTGAATCATGAAGACACAGAAAACCCAAATAGACCCTAACTGAGACAGAAATTGAAACAGTAATAAAGGCCCTCCCAACAAAGAAAAGCCCAGGACCAGATGGATTCACTGCTGAATTCCTTCAGACACTTAAAGAACTAACTCCATTTCTTCTCAAACTATTCAGAACAATCAAAAAAGAGGGAATCCTCCCAAATTCTTTCTATGAAGCCAGCATCACCTTAGTCCCTAAGCCAGAGAAAGATGCAGCATTGAAAGAAAATTACAGACCAATATCCCTGATGAACATAGACGCAAAAATCCTCACTAAAATTCTCGCCAATAGAATGCAACAACACATAAGAAAGATCATCCACCCAGAATAGGTAGGATTTATCCCTGGTATGCAGGGATGGTTCAATGTTCACACATCAATCAATGTAATACACCACATAACAGACTGCAGAAGAAAAGCCATATGATTATCTCAATTGATGCAGAGAAAGCATTTGATAAAATTCAACACCATTTCATGATGAAAACACTAAGCAAATTGAGTATAGAAGGAACATTCCTCAATATAATCAACACAATTTATTAAAAACCCACGGCCAACATCCTATTGAATGGGGAAAAGTTGGAAGCATTTCCGCTGAGATCTGGTACCAGACAGGGATGCCCACTCTCACCACTACGATTCAACATAGTTCTGAAGTCTTAGCCAGAGACATCAGGCAAGAAAAAGAAATTAAAGGGATACAAATTGGGAAGGAAGAACTCAAACTACCCCTCTTTGCAGATGATATGATTCTTTATTTAGGGGACCCAAAGAACTCTACTAAGAGACTATTGGAACTCAGAGAAGAGTTTGGCAAAGTAGCAGGATAAAAAATAAATGCATAGAAATCAACAGCCTTTGTATACACAGGCAATGCCCAGCTGAGGAAGAACTTCTAAGATCAATCCCATTCACAATAGCTACAAAAACAATCAAATACCTTGGAATAAACTTAACCAAGGACATTAAAGATCTCTATGATGAAAATTACAAAACCTTAAAGAAAGAAATAGAAGAGGATACCAAAATATGGAGAAATCTTCCATGCTCATGGATTAGAAGAATCAACATCATCAAAATGTCCATTCTCCCAAAAGCAATTTATAGATTCAATGCGATACCAATCAAGATACCAAAGACATTCTTCTCAGATCTAGAAAAAATGATGCTGAAATTCATATTGAGACATGGGAGACCTTGAATTGCTAAAGCAATTTTGTACAACAAAAACAAAGCCGGAGGCATCACAATACCAGATTTCAGGACATACTACAGGGCAGTGGTAATCAAAGCAGCATGGTACTGATACAGAAACAGATCGATAGACCAATGGAACAGAATAGAAACACCAGAAATCAACCCAAACACCTACAGCCAACTTATATTTGATCAAGGATCTAAAACCGATTCCTGGAGCAAGGACAGTCTATTCAAAAAATTGTGCTGGGAAAACTGGATTTCCATGTGCAGAAGCATGAAGCAAGACCCCTACCTTACACCTTACGAGAAAAATCCACTCAGCATGGATTAAAGACCTAAATCTACGACCCACACCATCAAATTATTAGAGAACATTGGAGAAACCCTGCAAGATATTGGCACCGGTAAAGACTTCCTGGAAAAGACCCTGGAGGCACAGGCAGTCAAAGCCAAAATTAACTATTGAAATTGCATCAAATTGAGAAGTTTCTGTACTGCAAAAGAAACAGTCAGACGAGTGAAGAGGCAATTGACAGAATGGGAAAATATATTTGCAAACTATGCTACAGATAAAGGATTAATAACCAGAATCTACAAAGAGATCAAGAAACTCCACAACATCAAAACAACAACCCACTGAAGAGATGGGCCAAGGACCTCAATAGACATTTTTCCAAAGAGAAAATCCAAATAGCCAACAGACACATGAAAAAATGTTCAAGATCACTAGCAATCAGGGAAATGCAAATCAAAACCACAATGAGGTTTCACCTCACCCCAGTTAGAATGGCTCACATTCAGAAATCTACCAACAACAGATGTTGGAGAGGATGTGGGGAAAAAGGGACACTAACCCACTGTGGGTAGGAATGCGAACTGGTTAAGCCACTATGGAAGTCAGTCTGGAGATTCCTCAGAAACCTGAATATAACCCTATCATATAACCTAGCCATCCCACTCCTTGGAATTTACCCAAAGGAAATTAAATTGGCAAACACAAAAGCTGTCTGCATATTAATGTTTATTGCAGCTCAATTCACAAAGCTAAGACCTGGAATCAACCTAAATGCCCATCAACAGTAGACTGGATAAAGAAATTATGGGACATGTACTCTATAGAATACTATACAGCAGTAAGAAACAATGAAACCCAGTCATTTGCAACAAGATGGAGGAATCTAGAAAACATCATGCTGAGTGAAATAAGCCAGTCCCAAAGGGACAAATATCATATGTTCTCCCTCATCAGGTACAGCTAACCAAGCACCAAAAAGGAAACCTGTGGAAGTGAATTGGACACTATGAGAAACAGTGACTTGATCAGCCCTTGTCCTGACTGTTGATGAACAACTTAATACTTTATCCCTCCTAGTATTTTTTTTGTTTGTTCTACTTAATACTATTGTTTGAATTCTGTAATTAATACACAGTTATTCTTAAGTGTTGATACTTAACTAAAAAAAATGATCCTTGTTAAATATAAGAGTGGGAATTTAGAGGGAAGAGATGTACAATTTGGGACATGCTCAAGCTGACTTGTCCCAAACGGTAGAATTAGAAACATACCAGGGGATTCCAATTCAATCCCATCAAGGTGGCATGTATCAATGCCATCTCACTAGTCCAAGTGTTCAATTTCTGTTCACAATTGATCATAATGATAGGACTAAGAGTCAAAGGGATCACATAAACAAGACTAGTGTCTGAAAATACTCCGATAGAATAAAAAAGGGAGAGAATGATCCAACATGGGAAGTGGGATACACAGCAGACTTATAGAATGGCAGATGTCCTAAACAGCACTCTGGCCTCAGAATCAGCACTTAAGGCATTCGGATCTGGCTGAAAAGCCCATGGGAGTATTTCAGGCTTGGAAAGCCAAGACACTCTGGCAAAAAAAAAATAAAAAAAAATTACTAAATGAAAGATCTCAACGAGTGAGGTCCCAGTGGAAAGAACAGGTCATCAAAGAAGGAGGTAACTTTCTCTGAAGAGAGGAGAGAACTTCCACTTTGACTATGACCTTGTCTAAATATGATCAGAGTCAGTGAACTCAAAAGGCTTCCATAACCTTGGCAACTCATGACAAGAGCCTAGGGTGATTACTGATGCCATAAACAAGAGCGTCAATTTGTTAAGTCAACAACAGGAGTCACTGTACACTTACTCCTCATGTAGGATCTCTGTCCTTAATGTGCTGTACATTGTGATTTAATGCTATAACTAGTACTCAAACAGTATGTTTCACTTTGTGTTTCTATGTGGGGGCAAACTATTGAAATCTTTACTTAGTATATACTAAACTGATCTTCTGTATATAAAGAGAATTGAAAATGAATCTTGATGTGAATGGAATGGAGAGGGAGTGGGAAAGGGGAGGGTTGCGGGTGGGAGGGAAGTTATGGGGGGAAAGCCATTGTAATCCATAAGCTGTACTTTGGAAATTTATATTCATTAAATAAAAGTTAAAAAAAAACCGAATTGACAAAAAATGTAAAAAATCGCTTTACTGAATTCTCTCTCTTGCACAAATGTTAATCATTTAGATAATGAAAATGGATAAACTTAGTGACTTCTCTGGGGTTTTCCATAACAATGGGTTTTTGTATATCTCAAGATTCCCTATTACTGAACTTTTTTTTTTTTTGTAAAGTATTTTTTCCTAGAACAGTGTGAAAAACCATGCTGTATTAGACAGCAATGCATAAGAAAATTCAACAGAATTCAAAACAATGTAATGTACATGAGTGAAATTGGTATGTTGAGAACTGATTATTGTCTACAGCCCTTGTCTCAACTTTTGAGAAACAGTACTCTTTTTTCCCTTACTTGTCGAATTGTTTATTTAGTAGAGGGTTAAGCTTATGAATATAAAGTAAATTGAAAGAATGTTATTGTAAAAATTAAAAGAAAGAATCAGAAAGGAAGGAGGAGGAGGTGTGTAGGAGTGTCGGCACAAGGGAGGGTTGAGTGGTAGCACTATGTTCCATCTAAAATACATGGAATATTGTCACCTTATATAAACAAAAAATAAGCAAAAACCCTAAAAGACAACTAAAGTGACTTAGCAAAATACAGCTAACACAAGTATGTATTAAGAGAAAATGAAAAATGACTTTGTATAAGTAAAGATATTAATATCATTTTATGCTTCACTTGATAAAAGAAGGAAATAGGGGAAAACTGGTTGTCTTGATAAATGTTAGCAAACAATGTGATATAATTCAACACCATGGCTACTGAGAACTTGCTTAGCATAATGAAAGTATCTGAAGGCAACAGCTTACTTTATAATTGATAGTTAAAAATTAATTAGAATACACACGAAAGCCAGTGCAAGACAATTGCAAATGGAAGAAGAGCTCATCGTCCAATTACTACCCCCACTCCCAGAAGAGATCTGCTTTAAAATCTGATCTAGCCCAAATTAAAGAAAATCTGTCATTTTACTACTTTGGCAGTACTTTGCATTGCTAATAATGGAGAAACTGGAAGATGGCCCTTTAGCAAAATTATCTTCCTAATGAATACAACGGTTTTTTGCACACACACAGTTATGCAAGTAGCCCAAATTTTTGGACAAAAATTCCAAGTGTTTGAAAAGTGGTGATATTTGTAAGAGCTTTTATGATTTAGTAATAGTTAGATGACATGAGAGATATTCTATGTGGGGTATTAAAGAGAATGACACCTAATAGTGAATTGTAAGCTGTTTTTATATCCTCTTTTTCTATGTAGATTCCCTTCCTTCTACTATCAATGTGTTCATGGTACATTGTGTTATAGAAGTATAGTCACAAAAGCAGAGACCACAATAATTAGACCTGTTCTAATTTAAAGTAAGAAATTTAAAATGAGATGAGATCACTTTGAGAATATAAGCCCCAGAATTCTTAAACAGTGCAAAAGGAGTTGGACCCCTCAGAGATCTTGAAAGTAGCATCTTAGCTTTTTCAATTCGAAAGTTAAAGAAAATGGAAATCTAGAGAATAAGATTCTACAAAGATACCACCACTGATATTATTTAACTCTGCTTTTACATGTGTATGTAATACAATCATACATGGAAAATGAATGCAGTATGTAGATATTGCAAGAGAAAGGGCAAAAATATCATTCTTTGGCAAAGGTAAGGTTGTATATATCTGGAAAACTCAGAAAAATGAGAAAATTCAGTAAGATAGCTTGGTTAATATATGAAAAATCAGTGTTTTCTTCTACTAGCAATAACCAGTTTGGAAGTGTGGTGACAAAAAAGATCCCATTTACTATAGCAACCAGAATAGGGTTACTATATTCAGCAAATAAAAATCTGGGATGCCCAGTTAAATTTGAATCTTAGATACACAGTGTTTGGTATAAGTATGCTCCATCTAATATCTGGGACGTTATTTATGCTAAGATATTATTTATTGTGTTTCTAAAATTTCAGTATAACCAGCTGGTCTGAATTTTACATACCTCCCCTAACCAGAAGTGTAAAATGTCACTTGGCAAAGCAGGATGCAGCTCATAGAGCTGTGTGAATATATTCACCAGCTCTACCATTCAACAATGATTTTCATTAGAGTCTGTACTTTAATATCCTTTTAAAATTGCATCTCAGTTGTGGAATATACCTTTAAGTAATTAAAATGAGTTTTAATTCTGAGTGAAAAAATTGGTTTCTCTATTGTTGGCCCAGTGAGACCTTCCCACATCTGGTTGGATTTCCCAGGCCTCCCATTTCAGATGGCCAAAGGTGATCAGCATCCTGAAAACCATACTCCCTTCTCTAACAGAAGTCCACCTGCTGCACTCACACAGCCTTGGCAGCGTCTGCCAGCTCCACAGCAGTGCCCGTCTGGTGCTGGTATCAGCAGCACATTCAGCTCTCCCATACGGACTTGCAGGGCCCTAGGGAGTACTCAGGGCACACTTTGGAGGAATCTGCGGCACTGCATTAAGCACTGACCACGGCACAGGAGGGTGAACCAGCTGTCCAGCTGGAATATCCTAGAATCTGACTTTGCAAACATTTTTTAAGGACAATGTTTCTGGCAGACAAGCCACGTTTCCCTGAAGGGTGCTGTGTTCTTGGGAGGCAGCCATTCCAGTATTTCAAAGATTAAGTTATAACTGAACAATGTATGAGGATGTATAAAAAGTAATTTACCATTTTATAATTACTTTTAATTAACTATTTTATAATTACTTCCTCCATGGTAATGCCTCTGGGCCTAATTGTGAAAACAATTATAGGCTGGGAATTTGCATACCAGTAATAGGCCTTAACATAAACGCCATAAATGTAGCTATTTCTTGGTACTTATTTGGCATATCATGAAATCACAGCTCTAACTATGTATTACTCACTCTCAGCCTTCTTCCAAATTGGAAGGGAAAATAAAAGGAGAATATGCGTTTTTGAAAAAGACGTTTGAAATAATTACAGATTATTTTACTCAATTTTCACTTAAATGTTTTAAGGCTATTTACTTGCTCCAAGACCAAGTCAAAATGTTCTTTCTTGGCCTTCAAAATGTACTCCTGACCCCACCTTTAACCAATTACACTAAGCTCTCCCAATGTCAAAGATACATCAGCACACAGGGATTGTCTATGTTAAAAACTACAGTATGTGCTTTTGTTTTCTGATGATTAATATCCTAACACTATCAGTTAGATCAATTACATTTCTTGAAATAAAAATAAATTTTCAAGTGTCAGAGAGTGAGAGAATCAGCCAAGGATCCACAATAAAAATCCTACTTAAACGGAAAAAGAACAAGGAAGCAGAATGCCCTTCACTGTGAGTCTGGCTTTCTCTTTCTCATTAGCTTCAGCGTGGATTACTCTCACACCTGCGTGAGGAAAATTAACTGAAGGGTGGATGACCCTTGTCTGCATGTGCTGGCCACAGCGAACACATTATGGTTCCTTGGGAGAGACTAATGAGAAAATTATTAATAACTAAGAGAAGTTTATTGTCCCCTATTAGCCAGACACTGACGTAGCAGCCCTGACCTAAAGGTTAAAATAAATAAGACAGGAAAAGAGTCAGGGCTTTGGTCAAGCAAGCCTGGCCTTCAAGGTGTCCTCCATAGTCTAGCCCTTACAATACTGTGCTGTGCTCTTTCCAAGTGCGAATAGAGGAGGCGTCATCACATACAAAATGCCTACATTTTAAAAATTATTTTCAAGGCCATTACTCATCTATTACTCAATGTTCTTATTATAAATGCCTCCAGAGCTGAAGGAAGAGAAACCAGTTGTGCTTTCTTATTTTTCTTTGGTAGGAAGCTCAGAGATCAGTTCTTTTTCAGCAAGCAGAGCCTGTTGGGTAGAAATCCCATCATTCTCTTTTAAATTCACATTTTGCCTTTTAGTTATTTAATAGGTGTTGGTCTCTCACATATCTGAGCAATTGGGAATCCCTCGAGGATAAACAGGTCAGATTGCTTAATTATAAACTTCAACATACTTATTTCATGGGATGTTCTACATTTTTCCAACCTCAAACTGCAGTAAGCCATTGAGGTAACCTGCTGAATGGTGGCCCGCCTTCTGATTTCTTTTTTTTTTTTTTTTTTTTTTTTTTTTTTTTTTTATTAAACTTTTATTTAATGAATATAAATTTCCAAAGTATAGCTTATGGGTTACAATGGCTTCCCCCCTCCCATAACTTCCCTCCCGCCCGCTACCCTCCCCTTTCCCGCTCCCTTTCCCCTTCCATTCATGTAAAGATTCATTTTCAATTCTCTTTGTATACAGAAGATCAGTTTAGTATATATTAGGTAAAGATTTCAACTTTTTGCCCATATAGCAACATCAAGTGAAAAAACTACCATTGGATTACTAATTATAGCATTAAATAGCAATGTACAGCACATTAAAGACAGAGATCCTACATAATTTTTTTTTCAAATTAATTAATTTTCTATGCCATTTCCATTTTAACACCAGGTTGTTTTTTTTTTTTTTCATTTCCAATTCTCTTTATATACAGAAGATCACTTCAGTATATAATTAGCAAAGACCTCATCAGTCTGCGCCCACACAGAAACGCAAAGTATAAAAATACCGTTTCAGTACCAGTCATAGCATCACTTGGCTTTAGACGACACATTAGGGTCAGATCCCACATGGGGTGTAAGTACACAGTGACTCCTGTTGCTGATTTAACAATTTGACACTCCTGTTCATGGCGTCAGTAATCTCCCTAGGCTCTAGTCATGAGTTGCCAGGGCTATGGAAGCCTTTAGAGTTCGCTGACTTTGATCTTATTCCGATAGGGTCATAGTCAAAGTGGAGGTTCTCTCCTCCCTTCGGAGAAGGGTACCTCCTTCTTTGATGGCCCCGTTCTTTCCACTGGGATCTCACTCACAGAGATCATTCATTTAGGTCTTTTTTTTTTTCCATGATATCTTGGCTTTCCATGCCTGCTATACTCTCATGGGCTCTTCAGCCAGATCTGAATGCCTTGAGGGCTGATTCTGAGGCCAGAGTGTTGTTTAGGACATCTGCCATCCTATGAGTCTGCTGTGTATCCCACTTCCCATGTTGGATCTTTCTCTCCCTTTTTGATTCTATCAGTTAGTATTAGCAGATACTTGTCTTGTTTGTGTGATCTCTTTGACTCTTAGACCTATCAGAGCTATCAATTGTGAGCTGAAATTGGTCACTTGGACTAGTGCGATGGCATTGGTACATGCCATCTTGATGGAATTGTGTTGGAATCCCCTGGCACGTTTCTAACTCCACCATTTGCGGCCAGTCCGATTGAGCATGTTCCAAATTGTTCATCTCCTCCCTCTCTTTTTCCACTCTTAGATTTAACAGGGATCACTTTTCAGTTAAAATTTAAACACCTAAGAATAATTGTGTGTTAATTACTGAGTTCAACCAATAGTACTAGAACAACAACAATAACAACAAATACTAAAATGGATAAAGTATTACATTGTACATCTAAAGTCAGGACAGGAGCTGATCAGTTCATTGTTGCTTATAGTGTCCATTTCACTTAACAGGTTTCCCCTTTGGCACTCAGTTGTCACCGATCAGGGAAAACAAATGATATTTTTCTCTTTGGGTCTGGCTTAATTCACTCAGCATGATGTTTTCCAGATTGCTCCATCTTGTTGCAAATGACTGGGTTTCGTTGTTTCTTACTGCTGTATAGTATTCTATGGAGTACATGTCCCATAATTTCTTTATCCAGTCTACTGTTGATGGGCATTTGGGTTGGTTCCAGGTCTTAGCTATTGTGAATTGAGCTGCAATAAACATTAATGTGCAGATGGCTTTTTTATTAGCCAAATTAATTTCCTTTGGGTAAATTCCAAGGAGTGGGATGGCTGGGTTGTATGGTAGGGTTATGTTCAGGTTTCTGAGGAATCTCCAGACAGACTTCCATAGTGGCTTAACCAGTTTGCATTCCCACCAACAGTGGGTTAGTGTCCCTTTTTCCCCACATCCTCTCCAGCATCTGTTGTTGGTAGATTTCTGAATGTGAGCCATTCTCACCGGGGTGAGGTGGAACCTCATTGTGGTTTTGATTTGCATTTCTCTGATGGCTAGTGATCTTGAACATTTTTTCATGTGTCTGTTGGCCATTTGGATTTCCTCTTTCGAAAAATGTCTATTGAGGTCCTTGGCCCATCTCTTTAGTGGGTTGTTTGTTTTGTTGTTGTGGATTTTCTTGATTTCTTTGTAGATTCTGGTTATCAATCCTTTATCTGTAGTATAGTTTGCGAATATTTTTTCCCATTCTGTTGGTTGCCTCTTCACTTTCCTGACTGTTTCTTTTGAAGTACAGAAACTTCTCAATTTGATGCAATCCCAAATGTTAATTTTGGTTTTGACTGCCTGTGCTGTTGGAGTATTTTCCAGGAAGTCTTTGCCTGTGCCTATATCTTGCAGGGTTTCTCCAATGCTCTCTAATAATTTGATGGTTTCGGGTCGTAGATTTAAGTCTTTAATCCATGTTGAGTGGATTTTTGTGTAAGGTGATAGGTATGGGTCTTGCTTCAAGCTTCTGCACGTGGAAATCCAAATTTCCCAGCACCATTTATTGAATAGACTGTCCTTATTCCAGGGATTAGATTTGGATCTTTGGTCAAATATAAGTTGGCTGTAGATGTTTGGATTGATTTCTGGTGTTTCTATTCTGTTCCATTGGTCTATCCATCTGTTTCTGTACCAGTACCATGCTGTTTTGATAACAACTGCCCTGTAGTATGTCCTGAAATCAGGTATTGTGATGCCTCCGGCTTTGTTTTTGTTGTACAGGATTGCTTTGGCTATTCGAGGTCTTCTGTGTCTCCATATGAATTTCAGCATCGTTTTTTCTAGGTCTGAGAAGAAGGTCTTCGGGATCTTAATGGGTATTGCATTGAATGTATAAATTGCTTTTGGGAGAATAGACATTTTGATGATATTGATTCTTCCAATCCATGAGCATGGAAGATTTCTCCATTTTTTGGTATCCTCTTCTATTTCTTTCTTTAAGGTTTTGTAGTTTTCATCGTAGAGATCTTTAACGTCTTTGGTTAAGTTTATTCCAAGATATTTGATTGTTTTTGTAGCTATTGTGAATGGGATTGATTTTAGAAGTTCTTCCTCAGCCGTGGCATTGCCTGTGTATACAAAGGCTGTTGATTTTTGTGGATTGATTTTATATCCTGCTACTTTGCCAAACTCTTCGATGAGTTCCAGCAGTCTCTTAGTAGAGTTCTTTGGGTCCCCTAAATAAAGAATCATATCATCTGCAAAGAGGGATAGTTTGAGTTCGTCCTTCCCGATTTGTATCCCTTTAATTTCTTTTTCTTGCCTAATAGCTCTGGCCAAAACTTCCAGAACTATATTGAATAGCAGTGGTGAGAGAGGGCATCCCTGTCTGGTACCAGATTTCAGTGGAAATGCTTCCAACTTTTCCCCATTCAATAGGATGTTGGCCGTGGGTTTTTCATATATTGCTTTGATTGTATTGAGGAATGTTCCTTCCATACCCAGTTTGCTTAGAGTTTTCATCATGAAAGGGTGTTGTATTTTATCAAATGCTTTCTCTGCGTCTATTGAGAGAATCATATGGTTTTTCTTCTGCAGTCTGTTAATGTAGTGTATTACGTTGATTGTTTTGCGAATGTTGAACCATCCCTGCATACCGGGGATGAATCCCACTTGGTCTGGGTGGATGATCTTTCTGATGTGTTGTTTCATTCTATTGGCCAGAATTTTATTGAGTATTTTTGCATCTATGTTCATCAGGGATATTGGTCTGTAATTCTCTTTCAATGTTGCGTCTCTTTCTGGCTTAGGAATTAAGGTGATGGTGGCTTCATAGAAAGAATTTGGGAGGATTCCCTCTTTTTCGATTGCTCTGAATAGTTTGAGAAGAATTGGAGTTAGTTCTTCTCTAAATGCCTGGTAGAACTCAGCAGTGAATCCATCTGGCCCTGGGCTTTTCTTTGTTGGGAGGGCCTTTATTACTGTTTCAATTTCTGTGTCAGTTATTGGTCTGTTTAGGTTTTCTATGTCTTCCTGGCTCAATTTAGGGAGGTTGTATGTGTCCAAGAATCTGTCCATTTCTGATAGATTTCCCTGTTTGCTGGCATACAAGTCCTTGTAGTAATTTCTGATGATTCTTTTTATTTCTGTGGCGTCTGTTGTTACGTTTCCCATTTCATCTCTGATCCTATTGATTTGGGTCTTTTCTCTTCTTTTTTTAGTTAGTTGGGCCAATGGGGTGTCAATTTTGTTTATTTTTTCAAAAAACCAGCTCCTCGTTTGGCTGATTTTTTGTAATGTTTTTTTGGATTCAATCCTGTTGATTTCTTCTCTGATTTTAATTATTTCTCTTCTCCTACTGGGTTTGGGTTTGGCTTGCTGTAGATTTTCTAGATCCTTGAGATGACTTGAAAGCTCATCTATTTGGTGCCTTTCCAATTTCTTGATGTAGGCACCTATTGATATAAACTTTCCTCTTAACACTGCTTTTGTTGTATCCCATAGGTTTTGGTATGTTGTGCTGTTATCCTCATTTACTTCCAGAAAATTTTTGATTTCTCTTTTAATTTCTTCTATGACCCATTGTTCATTCAGGAGCATGTTGTTCAATCTCCATGTGTTTGCACGTGCTCTAGGGATTCCTGAGTTGCCAATTTCCAATTTCATTCCTTTGTGGTCTGAGAAGCTGCATGGTATGATTCTAATTCTTTTGAATTTGCTGAGACTTGCTTTATGGCCTAGTATGTGGTCAATCCTAGAGAGGGTTCCATGTACTGCTGAGAAGAATGTAAAGTCCTTAGATGTAGGATGAAATGTTCTGTAGATATCTGTTAGATCCATTTGGGCTATAGTGTCATTTAAATCTACTGTCTCCTTGTTGATCTTCTGTCCTGTTGATCTGTCTATCTCTGAGAGTGGAGTATTGAAGTCCCCCAGTACTATTGTATTGGGGTCTAAGTCTCCCTTTAAGTCCCTTAACAAGTCTTTTAAATAAGCTGGTGCCCTATGATTAGGTGCATATATGTTGATAATCGTTATATCTTCCTGTTGAATGGATCCCTTAATCATTATATAGTGCCCCTCTTTGTCTCTCCTAACAGTTTTTGTGGTAAAGTTTATGTTGTCCGATATTAAGATGGCTACGCCCGCTCTCTTTTCATTTCTGTTGGCGTGGTATATCTTTTTCCAGCCTTTCACTCTCAGCTTGTATGGATCATTGTTGGATAGATGGGTTTCTTGTAAGCAGCAAAAGGATGGGTTTTGTTCCTTAACCCAGTCAGCCAATCGGTGTCTTTTAACTGGACAGTTCAAGCCATTAACATTCAATGTGACTATTGAGAAGGAGTAACTTTGCCCTGCCATTTGCCAAAGATATTTTCTAATATCTGGTTTGAGATTCCTGTGATCTTTTGCTGTGAGGTTTCCTTCCTTTAACTTCTTTCATATTGGTGACCGTGTTTCTGTGTTTCTGTATGTAACACATCTTTAAGCATCTTTTGCAGGGCTGGACGAGTGGCGACAAATTCTTTCAATTTCTGTTTGCTGTGAAAGGTCTTAATTTCACCTTCATTCACAAATGAGAGCTTTGCAGGATATAATATTCTGGGCTGGCAGTTTTTCTCTCTTAGTACCTGGGCTATATCTCGCCATTCTCTCCTGGCTTGTAGGGTTTCTGATGAGAAATCAGCTGTAAGTCTAATTGGAGATCCTCTGAGAGTAATCTGGCGTTTCTCTCTTGCACATTTTAGGATCTTTTCTTTGTGTTTCACTGTGGTGAGTTTGATTACGACGTGTCGTGGTGAGGATCTCTTTTGATCATGTTTATTAGGGGTTCTCTGAGCTTCCTGTACTAGGATGTCTCTGTCCTTCTCCAAACTTGGGAAATTTTCTGCTAGTATCTCACTAAAAAGGCCTTCTAATCCTTTCTCCCTTTCCATGCCTTCAGGAACTCCTAGAACCCGAATGTTAGGTTTTTTAATAGTATCCTGTAGGTTCCTGACAGTATTTTTTAGATTTCTGATTTCTTCTTCTTTTCTTTGATTTGACTGTTTCCTTTCCTGTTCTCTGTCTTCTAATTCCGATATTCTCTCTTCTGCTTCACCCATTCTGTTTTTAAGGCTCTCTAATGTGTTTGCCATTTGATCTATTGTGTTCTTCATTTCATTGTGGTTTTTTGTCAGTATCGCGAATTCCTGCTCCATTAGTTTTTTCATTTCATTTTGATTCCTCCTTAATATTTCATTTTCACGGGAGAGATTTTCTATCTTGTCCATTAAGGATTTCTGTAGTTCAAGAATTTGTTTTTGAGAACTTCTTAATGTTCTTATCATAAATTTTTTGAAATCTGTATCTTTCATTTCTTCTATCTCATAATCTTCATAATCTTGCATTGGCGTGTCTTGTTCACTTGGGGGCGTCATAGTGCCTTCCCTGTCCTTGGTACCTCCGCTTCTATGTTTCTTGCTTGGCATGTTAGAGATAATTTGTGGTGTTTTTGTTTTTGTTTTTTTCTCTCGTTATACTATGCCTCTAAGTGAGCTGTCTGCTTTGTTGGAGCCTTAGGGGCTGTGATGGGTGTGGCCAGAGAGCTATGCTTGTTTCTTCAGGTTTAAGGCTGTGTAAAGAGCAACTCTCCCAGATTTCTCACTCACTTGCTCCTTGCTGGCTCGCTCTCTCTCTCTCTCTTTTTTTTTTTTTTTTTTTGACTCAGTTGGGAGTGGGGTTGAGTGTAGTTGAAATCTGGCCTTTGTGAGTATTCGTTTGATCTACCCCTGGGACCATCCACAGAGATTATGCAGCCCTCAATGTGTTCTCCAGTTTCGCTAAAGATACTGAGTTTGGCTGAGCTTTACATATGTAAATTCGCAGTGTTCTTTGTTTTGCTTGGTGAGTGAAGGGAGAGGCCTCTGTTCCCCCTCCCCCCAATGTCTCGGACTTCTCAGGTCTTTGTCTTACCCTCCTCCTCCGTTCCCGCGCTGGCGAGATTCTGAGGCTCTGGCTCCTCTCTCGCCGCTGCCACTCGGCTCCTCTCGGTTGGTTTTCCACGCGGTGGGTTCCCTGTAAGTCCTCTGTGTCTCTTCCACGAGATCCGGAAGCGTTTCCTCTGCAGTTTTTTTCTTGAGTCTTTTCCTGAGGCTACAGTAATTCCACTTTTATGAAAGTTTATTTTCCCAAACTAAGGCACACGTCCTCACTATCCGCCATCTTGGCTCCGCCCTTCCCGCCTTCTGATTTCAATCACAGAAATTCCTTTGCCATGCAAACCGTCCAATGTGGCCCTGAACTCACCTTCGCAGCTCAGCACTCCTCCTCAGCCACTGAGCCTTCACTGACTTGCAACCCAGCTTGATTTTCAGAACCCCAAAGCTCTTAGCATGGATGCTACCGTGTTCTTCAGTTAACTTTTCCTTCCAAGTCAGTGTTAAACACTGCCTGTTGAGATGATAAGCTTTTTGAGGCCAATATTCAACTTCTTGCACTTAAGTAGAAACTGGAGAAATGTTTAAGTTTCAGCCACTTATAACTTTCCTCAGTTGAACATTACTGGTCCCATATTATGGCTAGAACAAATGCCCAAAATTCATTCAAAATATCTCTAGAGTTTTTTAGGATTCTATTTGCCAGTTGTTTGACCAAAGCATCTGATTCTTTCTTGTATTTGTTTTTACTTTGGGTTACCTGTGTTTCTGGCTACTAGAGAATGTTATTCTTATTATTAACAATCTTTTTACTTATCTTTTCCAAGAGCACACAATGTTCTAGCTAGCATAGGGTATATAAACACAAGGCTCCCACAGTCTTCAGTTAATTTCTTTAATAATTTTAAGAAAGTATTCCCTCCTAAGCTGCACTGACGCAATGCACTAAACTCAAAGCCAATTAAGAATATTATGCTACTTTATTCTTTCCTCATTTTTAAATGTTTGGTTTTTTTATTGTGAGTCTTTCAAAAAATCTATTGGTCTCCATGACCTTTTTTAGAATTCACCATTTTTATTTCAAGTAGCACAATTTTTCTGGCTAATCATGTTGTGATATTTTAATCAGCTTCTATAAAAGAATACCAAATAACACACCAAAAAATGGCAGTGCTGAAGATATATACATAGTACGTGTATCATAAATGCTTGATTCATAAATAAAGTAGAATTCATAAAGGATGTAACACTAGTGGGATAAACAGTAAAACCCTGCTACCATCCATGGTAAACAGGTTAACATCAAGCAACAGAAATAATTCTGTTAAAAATATTAAGTGGACATTATAGGGTAAACAGTTGGGAAAGAACAGAGCAATTGGGTTTTCTGAAAAAAATAAAGAAAATCTTCATACAACATAGCCTCTTTAGTGTATCCCTAGAGGCTTTAAGTAAAAAAGAAATAAGAATTTGAAAATCAATTTTCATTCAAGTATAACATCCATTGGGATGACTTGTTCTTTACTGTAAGGGTATGCATATTAAATTCAAAGGCTAGTAATCAGTTAGCTGGAACTTAGAAAGCATTGAATATTTAAAGGAGATAGAAATTCTAAGAGAATTATGTCTTTGAGCAAACCTGGGTTGGTTAAAATTCTCCACACGTTGGTCATCCTGGTCCAAGAATATTAGTACTGAGTTTTCTATGACGCAAGGAAGGAAGTGAAGCCCCTCTGGGAAGAAATTGCATTAGGGGAGTAGCGAAATTTAGCAAATATGTGGAATTAAGATGCATGTGGTCTGTCAAGAAACTAACATCATAAGCACAAAACTAAAAATATGCATGGATGATGGTTTTGTTTTTCTAGCCCATTATATAGCTGGTCTCTGATTCACTATTATTTGCATTTATGTTTCTCAATTATAATATCTACAAATGCTGTTTTAAAAACCTAAACTTTAAACAAAGGAAAAAAGCTTTATTGAAAGTCCAATCTTTGAGAAAATTATAATATTTTTTCATAAATCCTCAACTTCTTATTCACAACACAAATTATTGCTTTATTTTATATTTCCAGAACAGTAACAATATTGTAAATATGCATTATAGTGGAAAGAGTAATGCTCCTTTTCCCTCAGAATATTCACAATGTAATCCCTGAAACCTGTGAATGTGATAGGTTACATCATAAAGAGAGACTGAAGCTGCACTTGTAATTAAGGTTGCTAATACATTAACTTTGTGACTTTGAGTTTATCCTCGAATATGTAGGTGGAACCAACATAATTATGAGGGTAATTATAAGTGGAGTTAGTCAGAAGAAAGAAAAATAGGAGGACCATACTTGAGAAAGACCAGATGCTCCAAGGATTGGGGTTGGGGGGAAGGTCACAAACGAAGACTACAGGTGATCTCTAAAAGCTGGAAAGGCAAGGACACAGAGTTTCCTGGAGCCTGCAGAAGGAACACAGTTCTGCTTACACTTCATCTTTACTCCAGTGAGATCTTTACTGGACTGCCCACCTCCAGAGTTATCATGTAATTGGTACTGTGCTAAGCTATTATATTTCTGCTAGTTTTCTTTTATAGAAGCAGGAGAAGATATTCTAGATGTCCATTATTTGATATTATGTAGTATTTTATTTTTGGATGAATTATGATTTTTTTAACAAACTTGCGAGTTGATAAGCTTTTTCTTATAGAAACAAATAGCAACAATATTTCTCTGCCTGCTATATCATCTGTATTGGAACTATAGAACTCTACTATTATAGTGCAAAAGCAGTCATAGACAATATGCAAACGAATGGAATTGAAAGTATTCCAACAAAATTTATAAAAACAGCCTACAATTTGGTGATGCCTGAATGAATTCCCTAATGCGTATTTAATTATTTTTAAAGCACATAATTTGCTTTTGTAATTTTCTGATTAATAAAAAATGCAAATAAACATGATGTAGAATTTCTCACTGACATATGCTGTAAATATTACAATCTTTTTTAAAGATTGAAATGCAGAGTTACATAGAGATGGGAGACCAGGAGAGAAGGAGATCTTCCATTCCCTGGCTTACTGCCCAAATGGCTCTGACAGCTGGGGTTGGGGTAGGGTCTCCATGTGGATGCAGGGGCCCAAGCACTTGGGACATCTTCCATTGCTTTCCTAGGTTAATTAGCAGGAAGCTGGGTTAAAGTCATGGGTGGCAGCTTAACCCACTGCAGCACAACCTTGGTGTTAGTATAATCATCTTTGATTGTGATTTTCTTTTTTTTTTAACTTTTATTTAATGAATATAAACTTCCAATGTACAGCTTATGGATTACAATGGCTTCCCCCTCCCATAACTTCCCTCCCACCCGCAACCCTCCCCTCTCCTGCTCCCTCTCCCCTTCCATTCACATCAAGATTCATTTTCAATTCTCTTTATATACAGAAGATCAATTTAGTATAAAGATTTCAACAGTTTGCACCCACATAGAAACACAAAGTGAAACATACTCTTTGAGTACTAGTTATAGCATTAAATCAAAATGTACAGCACATTAAGGACAGAGATCCCACATGAGGAGCAAGTGTACAGTGGCTCCTGTTGTTGACCCAACAAATTGACACTCTAGTTTATGGCGCCAGTAACCACCCTAGGCTCTCGTCATGAGTTGCCAAGGCTATGGAAGCCTTCCAAGTTTGCCAACTCTGATCATATTTAGACAAGGTCATAAAAGACAGGTTGAGGATAGTAACCAATGATCCTAAGAGTGGCATTTACCAGGTTTGAACAATTATACAGCATGAAGTGGAGAAGAGGACCATCAGTACACACAGGTTGGGAGTAGAGCCATTGGTGGTAGAGTAGAGGTTATGATTACAAAGGAATGAGACCCAAGTACTCTAGACAGAGTCTAGAACAAAGGACAGAGTCATTATTAGAGGAGCTAAGAAAGGTGCTGTCTAAGCTACAATTAAGTTTTCTCATTGAGAGGCAAATAGAACTGACAGAAGGGGCTTGATAGTAATCTGTTGGGCTTTAGGCCTTGTAAGTTAAGAGGCCCAGACCTATCTATCTCTTCACATGGGGTGTATCCTAAGGGAGGTGTGAACCTCCTAGGGGAAGGCACTCTGTTGACTTTCATTACTTGGCTGGCCTGGGAGGAGAGCTGGCCAGGTAAAGGCAGGTGGCATCTCTAACAAGAAATTTACAGTTCTGCCTGCAATGTTGCTGACCCTACTTGACCATCCCCTCAGCTGCAGTGGTTACTTTGGAAGTTGGGCTGAGTGAAGGGCTTTTCAGCTTAGAGCCAATAAGATCTGTGGCTCTGACTTGGGCATCCTTCGACTCCAGGGCAGGTCCATTTCCAGTGATCCAACTCTTGGCAGAGCTGCCAGGGCTCTTCACAAGCTGACTTCTGCTGAAGCCCAGGCGTACCACATTGAAAGCCACTGCAGTAGATTGGCCTGTTGGGTCTCCTTGAGGGCAGATCACTGTACAGATCAGCCATCAATAGGCCTGCCACCCATTGCTTCTGATGCCTAGCTTTCTTTTCCTCCTGGTTTGTGTTCAAGCAGACCAGAGGATGCAAGTCAAGGGAGTGCCCAAGTCCCATCTCTAATCTTCGGTGGCCTGAACTACAAGTCTATAGTCACAGGCATGTTCTGTAGTAGTTTTTCTAAGGTAGACAATGCCCATGAGGAAAATTATATTCTCACTTTAAAACTTTCTTTCCCTTTGGTCTGAAAGGGAGGTTTTTTCTACTTACTGTATACCTGGCTGATGGCGAAGTGAATCTAGCTATGAGATTATTATTTAAGTTCTTATTTTGGCTATGCTATTGCAGAAAAATGTTAGCCATCTCTTTTATAAGGTCTAAAGATTAAATTGTGCATCCTACAGATTCCTTC
The DNA here is from genome assembly GCF_033115175.1 of Lepus europaeus. Classification (NCBI taxonomy): domain Eukaryota; kingdom Metazoa; phylum Chordata; class Mammalia; order Lagomorpha; family Leporidae; genus Lepus; species Lepus europaeus. Next base: position 71,683,603 of record NC_084839.1, on the reverse strand, counting down.
ATAATAGAATTAGTTTCCTACCTTGAAGAGAATAGAGAAATGAAAGAACAAGTTGGGCTTAGAATAGAGAAATGAGGGAGCAAGTCCTAGATCGCTTGCTGACAATAGCAATATCACATGAATACTTAGGTTCCTATGGACTTTTTCCAGCCACTTCTATTGTATTCAGTACTTTGGGATGGCTCTGTAAACAGATGAAGCCAATAATGTATTAACAGTACCAACTAAGAGAAAGTATGGTTAACTGAGGTTACTAAAAACAAAAAGCAATTCAAATCAATTGGCAATCTACAAAAAGAGTTAAAGATTTTAAAAGCTATTATTAAAATTGCTATATTGGTCTACTATGCTATGTTATATGTGTGTACATATTGTATGTCCACATGGGGAAATTTTATTAAGAGTTTTATTTTAAATGGCTTATAGTTAAGATTGTCCATAAATTTAAGCTGCTAAAATCAATCAAAGATACATTTTAATTTGTGTGACCTGAATCTGTGTATCATATGTTTTAAACTTGTTGGTAGAAAGAAACTAAAAACATTTTATATGGTTGTGCTTAAGTTTACTGGTTAAACAAACTACACCATGTTAGATATTTAAGAGGTGTTTTCAAATACATGATTCTTAAAATTTATAGAAGGCATCAGACCTTCTGGTAAATGTTTTTTAAGTTGTTATCTAATGGTTGAAACTGTTTGCTAAGTATTCATGTGATATTGATTGTGATTTTCAAATCAGAACAAGCAAAAAGCACCTATTTACCTTGTAGTCAGGTGCAGAAGTTTAAATGTTAAATGTTGCATTTTTGTTAACCAAGAATTAGAAATACCATTGAAAAAAAATCTAATATTTTGACTTTTCCAATGTATCAAAGCAGTTTTCTATTTTTTAGGGCTTTCTGGATTTATGAGACTGAGAAAAGGAAAGAATGGTAACTTTTACTTAACCACAGAGATTAGGATAAACTAAGATTTGGTGGGAGAAATGTTGGCATGTATACAAATAAAACAAACAATCCTCTGATTACACTCCTCCCAAAGCCACAGGAAACGAAAGAAGTGCTGATGAGCGTGTTTGACGGATATGTCTCATCCTCCTCCCGAAGCCGCGTTGACATCACAGAGACTCATGGTCCCTCATCTCCTGAGTAATGTATGGACCCAAACGAGAGGGAATGTGCAGGTGGCAGACAGCACCAGAGAAGCGGACACTGTTATTTGCATCTGCAGTTTCTAAAGAAGAACTCAGACTTGCTGTGTGCTTCAAAAGCATTTATTTCATTTTAGCTGCAGCAAATCCATCACCCTACATTTTCAAAGTCTCCTTTCGCTTGGCGCTGATTAAATCCCAGTGCATTATGTGCTTCTCACTAGTGACTTCCTATTTGTATACGGACACTAATTTTATCTTCTCCTTCACTCCTTTCCAAATATTCTATAAAACTATGGTAACTGAACTCAGAAAAGCAAAACAAAATGACACTATAAAGCAGTCTTAGGCTTCTGGGTGTGACAACAGGGCATAGAGTAGAATGAACCAAATAGTGGTACTTTAGGTATGCTTTACTAACCGATATTTAGAAATGGGAGAGGACCGGCGCAGTAGCTCACTTAGTTAATCCTCCACCTGCAGCACCGGCATCCCATATGGGTGCCAGGTTCTAGTCCTGGTTGCTCCTCTTCCAGTGCAGCTCTCTGCTGTGTCTGGGGAGTGCAGTGTAGGATGGCCCAAGTGCTTGGGCTCCTGCACCTGCATGTGACACCATGAAGAAGCACCTGGCTCCGGGCTTCAGGTCAACAAAGCACCAGCCATACTAGACATTTGGGGGGTGAACCAATGGAAGGAAGACCTTTCTCTCTATCTCTCTATCTATATCTCTATCTGTGAAATAAATTAAAAAAAAAAAAGAAAGAAATGGGAGAATCATCAAAGAGAAAAGAAAAAATTAACCTCAGGGTAAATATTGGCTAACCACTGAAGTCAAAGTCTTTTTCTAAATGCAAATAAATTCTGGCAAAATTATGTATTATGAAAACAAATACATGCCTATAAATTGGAAAACCTACAAGAAATGGATTTTTTAGATCCATGTAACTTGACACCACTGATTCACTTCCCAAATGCCCACAACAGCCAGGGCCATGGCAGGCTAAAGTCAGGAGCCAGGAACTCAGTCCAAATCTCCCATGTGGATGGCAGGTGAGCAGCTGTGGAAGGTTTTCTATTACACTATGAACTACTTCTTCCATCAATGTTTTTGATACCTTCTTTGAAATTGTCAAATTTTAACTTGTGTTTCCTCAAGAACCTCTTGGTTTAGGACATTTGATATCTAATAACTAATAATGGAATAATTACAACAATATAAGTTATTTAAATATGGAATCTGTTAGAATAATCAAGATAAATATATTTTCAGAAAGCATTTAACCATGGGCAACTGAAATCACAAAAAGGAAAACTAATATAATTATACTAAAACTTAATAATAATTACATAATATATATTACAATATATTAAAATATATTAATAAGATATATACTATAGTAATATATATCATATATTCTATATGTTGTATTATATATAATACTATAATTCCTTGATAATGCTTCTTTCAAAACTCTTTCAATAATAACTTCAAAATAATCAAACTCTAGAGTTTTCCACGTGGGTATTTTATCTTGCAGGAAAAAAAAAGACCAGTATTCAAGCTTTCATATAACCCTGGGGGTGCCAAAGCCAGGTTCCTCTATTTCAGCAAAATTAGGAAGAAGAAAGAAATAGTGTATCAAACATCATCAAGGCTATTTAAAATTTGAATAACTACATGGGTGCATGAAAATGCCAAGGGATATCTGGACTCTCACATTATCCCCAAAGTCACACACAATCTAAGAAGGCAAATTCTAATAGCCTCCAATCAAAAACCCATGCATGTTTTGGTAGATTTTTGAGAATCCTGAATAGGGGAATGTGACTGTCAAAAATTCTAGATGATGAACACTTCATTTAGAAATTTAGGGGAAAAAAGAAATTTAGGGTACACTGTCAATTAAAGTGAAAGATGGGTTTGTTTTTAGACTACATCTATCGATTATTAATGGAACAGAGACTCATTAGTAAATAGAGAAAAAAGGTGATAGAGAAATAGGTAGATTAGGATCACAGAATAGGTAGAATAGGATTACAGACAGTCAGTTAGTGCCAAAAGCTGAGTAATGTTTCAAGAAGGCATCTGAGGACTGGAGATGCTACTCATCATTTCCTAATTCCTTCATAAGAATATTCTGTGTGCAAAATTTCCCTGACAGGAATCTGACTTGCCCCAAATAGTAGAGTTAGAAACGTGCCAGGGGATTCCAATTCAATCCCATCAAGGTGGCCTGTACCAATGCCATCTCGCTAGTCAAAGTGATCAGTTTCTTAGACCTATCATAATGATAGGTTTATCATTGTTTACGTGATCTCTTTGACTCTTAAACCTATCATTAACAAGACTAGTGTCTGCTAATACTAACTGATAGAATTAAGAAGCAGAGAACGATCCAACATGGAAAGCAGGATACAGCAGACTCATATAATGGCAGATGCCCTAAACAGCACTCTGGCCTCAGAATTGGCCCTTAAGGCATTCAGATATGGCTGAAGAGCCCATAAGAGTATTTTAGGCATAGGAAGCCAAGACACTCTGGTAAAAAACAAACAAACAAACAAAAAAAAAACAAAAAAAAAGACCTAAATGAAAGATTTCTGTGAGTGAGATCCCAGCGGAAAGAACGGGCCATCAAAGGAGGAAGTACCTTTCTCTGAAGGGAGGAGATAACTTCCACTTTGACTATGACCTTATGTAAATAAGATTGGAGTCGGTGAACTCAAAATGCTTCCACAGCCTTGGTAACTCATGACAAGAGCCTGGGGAGATTACTGACGCCATAAACAAGAGTGTCAATTTGTTAAGTCAACAACAGGAGTCACTGTGCACTTACACCTCATGTAGGATCTCTGTCCTTAATATGCTGTACAATGTGAATTCATGCTATAACTAATACTCAAACAGTATTTTACACTTCGTGCTTTGGTGTGAGTGCAAAATGTTGAAATCTTTATTTATGCTAAATTGATCTTCTGTATATAAAGATAATTGAAAATGAATCTTGATGCGAATGGAATGGGAGAGGCAGCGGGAGAGGGGAGGGTTGGGGGAGGGAGGGAAGTTATTGGGGGGGAAAGCCATTGTAATCCATAGATTGTACTTTGGAAATTTATATTTATTAAAAATCTTTAAAAAATAAAGTAAAAAAATGATATAAAAAAAGAATAATGCAGGAATACTAGGGGCCCACGATTTCCTCCACAGCCTACATGTCTGTGACTGTCCTTTCCCCGGAGTTATGGCAGAAAGCAAGTTAAGTCTCCAGGGAGGATGAAGGGCAGAGTCTGAAGTCATCCAAGATGAAGGTGAATCATAGTCCAGAGGAGAAGGAATGAAGAGAATGCATGCATACCACAGACTGTACCACTGAACCTCCCTCTGCCCAACTCACCAGATGCTATCAAATCAAATCTGTCTATTCTGAAGAATTCCTCTATGAGACTCTGGTTAGCACAAGAGGCAACACCTATATATACTGACATTTTAGGGCAGCTATAATGCAGCTTCCTGCCAATGGACACACAGTGGAGCCAAGCAGTCAATAATGCACACAGATATTCCAATTACTTTGATTTCTGACCTTACTATGAAAGGACAGTAAGGAATAATCAGACATCGCAGAAAGAAGCTATGGTAAAATTAAATTTCCATATGAATCAGAAAAAAAATGGTCTTGGAATAGAAAATATCAGGATTGGAAAACAGCTGTGCCTGTATTCTGAAACACACTCAGTCACACAGGTCATGTTCTAAACAGATTTTGAATGAGTCTTTGCTAGAGCACTAGGCAGTTTCAGGTGCTAAAATCCAAAGTCCTCACTCTAGGGACATGAACCTCTATAGCTCAGTCTACCTCAGTGGTTCATAAATTTGAGTCTAAAATTCCCTGGGGAGATTTTAAAAATGTATTTCTAGATGTCACTTTTTTTTGATTCAGTAGGTATTGGATAGGTCAGAAAACTTGTATTTCTAAAGAGTTCTTAGATGATTTTGAGGATGAGTGTCCTAGGAACACACACCTGTGGCCTAAGTTCTAGCATCCCTGTACATTCAACATTTCCACATAATTATGTTAAGGAAGTAACTGGATAAATGCACGTGAAGGATTAAGGAATATTAACAGTAAGGAAATGATTGAGATTATATATATATATATATATATATATTCTTTTTTCTTTTTGCTGTTAGGTGCTTTCAAGTGTTCATATATTGAATATGTACTTCTTGTATAACAATGTGACTACATTATATTTTTACAAACCATAGCTTGACTTTTAAACATCTTCTAAACACATATGGAAACCAAATGTCTCAATCACACCCACCATATTCACATAGAATATACTCCAATAAAAGACCACACACATATAAATGCAGGCATATGTCATGTATGTGTTCAATGATACTCTGATTCATATGAGAATTAAAATTAGCTAGTTGAAATTAAAATATTCAGAGAATGAACAGAATGGGCGAAAACTATGTGCTAGTAAAAGTCATCTGGAAAAATCTACATTGATTTTTAACATCACGATCCGTGTAGAGTTTCATTTTAACTGAATGATGCCAGAGGCTAAGTTCTGAACCCTGCCTGCTTTATGCCTCATAATTGCATTCCACCCAACCATTTTGCTCTTCACACAGTTTTGTGAAATAACTCTACTTTCTCTTTTCTCCCTGTGAAACAGTTTTCTAGACGTGATGCTTGTAGCTTCCTATCTTTTTACTTAACAAAAGGATCACACACTTCAAAGCTTTGCTTCTGTTATTGAAGAGAGAAGTTGTATGATTACTAAAAATAAAATTTGACCCAGGGAACTCTGGTTGATTACCTTTGAGGACAAAGAATGGCTTAAAAGGAACAGTCAGAGCATGCCCTTTGTTCCCTTTATCCTTTAGGACTAGAACAGGAAGTATTAGACACACCCAATCAGGTCTTGAAGAATTAGTCAATACAAGCCAAAGGCATGGGAGAGATTCTATATCAAATGTTTGCAGAACACTTCACTCTGGGTCATTAGTCATCTATTCACAAAGTTATTCTAATATGAACTGACAAGAGATACACAAAACATGTCAATACTGTAGAAGAATTGTCCCAGACTATGACCTCAAACCAGCAAGTTCAGATGCCTAGAAAGGTTAAAAACTCCACAGGTGCTTAAAGTATTGTCTATAGAATGAATAATGTCTAATGCCAACTCATACACATACCCCACATATATCCAGATATTCATTGTTTTGTCAAGGGATTATATTCATAGTTATGAATAAAATATAATTTACCCTAAAATAATTTTTTTCTTTTCCCTATATTTTATTTTCACACTGAGTATTTAAATTTCAACAAATTATAAACAATATTTTCACATTTTAATTGAAAGGAGCTGTTGTCATTCTTTAAAAAGTTAGAGTACACTCAATGTAATTTTTAGACTTTATTCAGTAGAGAGATGAAAAAGAGATTTTAAATAATGGACATGAGAATATAGGGGAAAAAATCATGGAAAATGGGGTAAGACTGCCTGAATTTAATGACCTGATTTCATCATTTATAAGTGACCTGACATTGGACAATCTATTCTCTGCCCTTAGTTTGTTCCTTTTATAAATGGGAAAAGTGCTGTTTAACATCAACCTGTTGTTTGTTGTGAAAATAAAATGAGTGTGTATGTGGAAAAACACAACAAGGCCTGTCACTAAGTGAGGTAGATTAGATCATCATTTAGCAAAGATTCCCTCTCTTCCCAAAGTCATGCAAAGACTTGCCTCATTGATGCTGACCTTTGCCAATGGAATAAGGATGGAAGTCTCTAAACCAAGATCTTCAGAAGCTTCAATGCTTTCCAGTTGACCCTACTGTCACTTCTGTTATATCACGCAGACCATGGTGGTCGACCTTTAGCCTGGCCTAGCATGTGTGGCACAGTCATCCGAACTACCCATGGGCATGTGAGCAGGACGAAGTGCTTACTACTCTGTAACACTGTTTTCAGGTGTTTTGTTACACATTAATGACTAACCAGTATACTAAAAGATAATGAACATTAGGTATGACTATTACACGAGTAGAGTGAACTGTTTTTTCAGGCAAAATTAGTGATAGTCATTGGGATTCTCCACAAATATCTTGTCCTGCTCTCTGCTTCTGAGCACGTTGAAGGCTGGCACTTTCTTGCTCAATAAAACATACATAAACAGATGGTCAGCTGTATTGGGTTGAGTAGGACTTGTCTCCCCAAAATTCATGCAAGATGTTTCAACCCAACCTTTTCTTTTAGACATTTATTTATTTATTTAAACATCAGAGTGAGAGAGAGATCTTTCATCCGTTGGTTTACTCCCCAGATGGTCTCAAAACCAGAGCTGAGCCAAGTCAAAGACAGGAGCCAGGAGCTTCTTTCAGGTCTTCCACATAGGGGGCAGGGCCCAAGAACTTGGGTCATCTTCTGCTGCTTTTCTCGGGCCATTAGCAGGGAGCTGGACAGGAAGTGGGACAGCTGAGACTCAAATAGGCACCCATATAGACTGCTGGCATTGAAGGCAGCTGCTTTCCCACTTTGCCACAACACTGGCTCCTCAACTCTAAATTTTAATGTAATTGGCAATGGATTAAGGGTTGAGACTTTGATTGTGGAGGCTAGGAGGTGAGCAAACTGTAAAGTCTTTCAGTTATTGAGGACTTGTCCTTGGAGGGAGGTTCTAAAAAGCTTGATTATTTGAGTTCAAGTTTCACCCAGCTATTCTCTCCACTTCCTGGCCCACCATGTGATGGTTCTGCTGGACACACCATGATTAGCCTCTAGAGACACCATGTTATGGGACCACGTGATCCCGAACTGTTGCCTCCACCTTGTGAATTTAAATCAACCCCTTTATTCCCAAGAATCTCCTCTCAGGTATGTTAGCTAAAGTAATGAAAAGCTAATACATCTGCCTTTAGTCAGCATGAGCAAAATCAGTGTGTCACTTCCAGGTAGAAGCTTCAAGAGCCCACGTAGATTTTAAGGCATTCTCTTTCTTTTCCCATAGTCAACCACAGTGCTCCATATAGTCTCTCCAAAATGGTCTGGGTCTCAGAGTGAGTGTTACAATGCAAAAAATAAGAACCCTCAGACAAGATATGATCAACATATAGCATAAGTTACAGATAGACATCCAGATTCTCTGCAGAGAAATGAGTTAACCAATGTCTAACAGCTTATAATGACTGCTTAAAAAGATTGGTATGCATTTGAGGTTCTGCTATACTACTTTAACAACAATAACTTGTTGAGATCCAATTCTCAAAAGATAGAATTCACCCCCTTTAAAGTATACATTTCAGTGGTGGTTTGTTTATTCACAGTCATGCAACCATCATTGCTATCTAATTTTGGAATATTTAAGTATTTTCATGACTCCAAACAACATTTTATAGCCATTAAAATTATACCCTACATCCCCCTCAACCCCTAATCTACTTTCTGACATAACTGAAAGTCATGGAGATATACTCCTGTATTCTCCACACGTTTAATAATTTTTATTCTTATATTTAGGTAAAAATCCACTTTCAATTATTTTTTGCATATAGTTCACAGTAGAGTTTCAACTCCATCTTCTTCAATATCCAACCTCTGCAAACAAATATTCAAGTATCTCTGAACATTTTGTTAAAAAATCTACTTCCTAGTAAACATTGTGGCATCCTGCCAAAACTTTTAATTAAAATATTTATCACTGAGTTAGGCACTGGACAGTGGGTAGCTTAGAACCTAATTCTAGAGGTTGGCTGGATTGCCATCTTCCTTACACAACAGCTAAACTTTGATAAAATGGCCACCTTTGTAACTTACAAAGCAGTAATGTTCTGAATAACCTTAAGCTCTGGGTGAAGAAATGGAATATTAGAGTCCTGCTATAATCTGTTCGTTACCAGTTAACTGCATTTAACAGGAAAGGAAAGATGTAAGATATATATATATATATATATATATATATATATATACCTTTTCATATATCATAAGTGTGCATGTATGAAGTAATTAGGGTTAAATGGGATCATAAGGGTAAGGTTTTCATAACAGGATTAATGCCCTTACAAGGGGGTACTACAAAACGTGCTTATTTGCTCTCTCCCTTCCCTGTGAGGCCATGGGAAAAGGCAGCCAACCTGAAGCCATGAAGATAATCTTCATAAAACAAAATCAGCTAACACTTTGATCTTGGAATTCTCAGGCTCCAAAACTCTTAAATGTCTGTTGTTTAAACCACTCAATCTATGATGTTTTGATTTGTATTTATAAGCAGATTAAGAACTTGCAACATTTTAAGAGAAACCTACTTCTCAACAGCATGCAACACTAGAGGAAATGAATGATTTCTAGTAACAATAAATAATTAAAACTTTAAATCTAAAGTATAACTGATATTCATTAGTAAATTTTATTAATGGACTTAATTCTAGTATATGTTTGAAATAACATTTCAAAGAATATGATTAAACTCCAAATCCTTGTAATTAAGTCAACATGAACAACAACAAAAAGACATTTTGTAAAGGCTTCTGAGTATGGCTTTTGGCACTTGGAATTGTCTGGAGCCTGGATTAATATTTGACAGTTGTACTAGCTTAAATAATGTTTTCCCCAAATTCTTGCCCACTCAGAAATTATATATGTGACCTTCTATGGAATCTGGGTCTCTGCAGATGTAACTGGGTTGAAAAGAATTCATACTGGTGGTTTAAAGTGAAACATAATCCAGAGGCTGTTACTCATGTGAGGAAGAGGAAGCTTGGATATAGACACAGACCAAGAGGGTAGAGCACAAGTGAATTCAGAGGCATAGACTGCAGTGATACACCTAGAGGCCAGAAGTGCTGATAATTGCCATCAACAACTAGAAGCTAAATGGATTCTCCCTACCAAACCCAAGAAGAAAGGACCCTGGCAATACCTATGTTGTTGAACTTTTAGCCTCCAGAACTGCAAATGAATACATTTTTTGGCTTTTAAGCTACCAAGTTTGAGGTAATTTCTTCAAGTAGTCCTAGGAAACTAATACAGAGAATTATGATGTCCACTACACTCTCACACATAGACTAAAAGAGACTGATTTTTCAAATGTTAAAATGACCCGTGGGCCAATGTTGAGAAATTTCCTCAGTACCCAGCAGGTCATTTTCTCCAATGTCCTTTTCCAGTGTAGCCAAAGGTTGTGTACAGTGGAACAGAGAGAGAAGCTACTAAAAGGCAAAGCCGACGTCTCCTGAGAACAAAGGTGCTGGCAGTCCCAGTCAGAAGAAGGGTCAGAGTTGCATCAGGAATGCTTCCTACACCAAGGTAAGGTCACAGCTGCTTGTATGACCCTTGCAGTTGTACAGGGCCCCAGGTTCGGATTAAAATCACACTTGGTTTAATGCTCTGTTGGAATTCTTCAACAAGGGCCCTACATTTTGATTTTGTGCCGGTTGATGACCCCCCTTACAAATTCTGCACAGTGAGGTTTCAGAATCTACTATAAGCCAGTGACTATTCTGTGCGCCCTACTCTTGATGGGAGTGCTTTTAACCATTGCCCCATCCCCGTTCCACTACTGTACAACAAATATGTGACAATTCACTGTTCTGGTTAGGGAGCTGCATTCAGAGCAGAAGAAAGTTTTGGCAGTGATCAACGAGAGAACCTAGACTTGAAGCTTGCTTCTGTGGCTAATCCCTTAAGATACAGATAAAATTCCTTATGAAAGGGATGATATATTACTGTATACAGACAGAGTAAATATTTGGTGACAAAAGGGATGGCCCACCACAATCATTTAAGTATCTTCAATACCTGGTTCTCCAGAAGGATTCTTCTTTCCTATCCCATGAAATACGCTCAAGGGCAGAACACTTGTCTTAGGATATGTGAGTGAAAGTTACGTGTTACACTTCTAATCAACACCATTACTATACTTTTCACGATGTTGTCTAAGGAATGCTGCGTGCATTCTGAACAGTGTTTTCTCTTATTTCCAGGTTCCAGATTGTAGACAATAGTGCCACAGGCCACAGCGTCCACCCAGTACTCAGTGAACAAACAGCGTTAGTGATAAAAGCCATTGATGTTTAAAACTAATGACTTTAGGGTTGCTTGTTACCACGGCTTAATTACCTACCTTACTGAATTAGGAGCTAACACCATTAAACATTCACTTATTCCCAGTAAAAAGTTGATCATCTTTGTGGGTGATACACATTAAACATGATTAGATGCTGCCACACACAGGTGTGTATGTGCAAACTTCTGTGCGTGCACACACTCATTTGAAACATCAATGAAACTATTTAAATAATGCCCTCATTCCAAGAAAATTTATTGCATGTTAAAAAGGTTAATTTGGGATTGTCTTATTACTCTGTTTGGGTTGCTCTAACAAAATACTATCGAGTAGATAACTTATAAATAACAAGAATTAATATTTAACAGCTTTTGTAAGCTGCAAAGTCCAACTTCAAATCTGGAAGTGCAAATTAAACGGCCAGCAGATTTGATGTCTATTAAGGCCCCCTTCCTGATAGCTGGTGCCTTCTTGCTGTGTCCTCACATGCTGAAATAGGCAAGGCAGCTCTGAGCCTCCTGTATAAAGGCACTAATCCAATCAATGAGGTCCCATGCTCTTCATTTAATCACATCTCTGAATCCCACTTATTAATTAATACCATCACTTTGGGTACAAGGATTTGGACATATGAATTTTGGAGCAACACAAACATGCAGACAAGAGGTGGGAAGCTGACCACACTCTATATGCAGAACTGTAAGTATTTGATGTGCTCTCAGAATGAGATCCTGTGATTATGCTTCAGTTGTGCCTCAAATTTTGCGCTAAAATTTTGGAAAGAGAGGTGTTAGGGAAATTTTTTACCTTTTGATAATGAAGCTGTAACAGACTAGAGATACATACAAGTGCACACACACATAGTTTGGCAAAACAAAATGTTGAAAATTAAAAGAAGACTAGTGCTTAAACAGTATTTTGCACTTTGTGTTCTGTGTGGGGGCAAACTAATGAAATCTTTACTTAATATATACTAAACTGATCTTCTGTATATAAAGATAATTGAAAATGAATCTTGATGTGAGTGCAATGGGAGAGGGAGCGGGAGATGGGAGGGTTGCGGGTGGGAGGGAAATTATGTGAGGGGGAAGCCATTGTAATCCATAAACTGTACTTTGGAAATTTGTATCTACTAAATAAAAGTTAAAAAATTAAAAGAAGTCTAACATTAAGAAATTTACTACTTTTTATTTGTGAACACTGCATTCAAACAACTCTGTACAAAGATGAAACAAAGAGCTGCTTCTCAACATTAAGCAACCTATGTATGATCCATCTCCAAGGTCTTCTAAATGGAATCTTTGGTTATCTCATATTTCAACCGCTGTCAAGGATTGGCCCAGGGTGGTGTGAAATGCAAGCCATCTGCTACCAGCTGGAAAACTGATTACTCAGGAAGCAGGGTGCTTTCACATCACTTAGAGGGCCACATGGTGCTTAGCCGCAGAGGAACAGGAATAAATGGGACATTCTTCGCGGAAGCAGGTGCTGTCCAGAAAGACTTCAAAGAATCGTAAAACCAATCCAAATTTAACACTTCCAGAGCATAGGAATGTGTATATTTTTCTCCCTACAGGAGTGGTCCATCATTGGAAACATGCAAAATAAAACACAATCTGAGAAAACACCTGAGTGAAACACAAAGATACTCAGTTTGAGTATATGAAAATAATAATTAAATTTCATTATCCTATTTCAAGAGTCAAATATCTAAATATCACAGATACTTAGATATCACAGATCCCTGCAAGGTCATGATCAAATGATCTAAGCTTTCTTGCCTTCCATTCCTTATAAATTTCAGTAGGTTATTCCATCTTTCTGACCAGTGTCATTGTGTTTTTTATGAAATTCTTATGACATAATATTAACACATTGTTTTGTGTAAAAGACAATGCACAAAATGCCAGGTGCAGGTACAATGACCCAAGATCAATAACTCAAACACCTCCACTCATCTGGATTGAATGTATTCTTGGCACTAAGCACCAAACTGAATGAAATAATTTGTAACTTTGTTCTAAAGTGAAGAATATGGTAAAGACTTCTGGTTTTATATGCAATATTCCTTTGTTTCCTCTTGCCCCAGAATAAGAGGTCAAGAAACAGAAAGCAGTAGCTTTGAGAATAAGAAGTTACCAGAGTTTTTGAGCACTCATAGAAAAGGGGAAGAAAAAGTTGAATCCTGTGTTGCAAAAGAATACAGATTTGACAAATGCCAGAGAATTTTATCTAGGATTTCTGAAGGAGTGCACTTTCCTCCTTCTCAGATATTAAGCAGAGGTGACAATTGATCCAATACCCGAATAGATCTATAATGTTACACATTAAGCTCGCGGAAAGAAAATCCCCTTTCAGATGAAGATAACTTCATTAGATGGAAGGAAAATTTGTTTCAACTGGGAAATTCGTGTATGATTTATTTCACTCTTTTCCACATACCTCGCATTCTTTCTTATGTTTTACATCTTATTTCTCTTTCCATCAATGTATTTTCTTTCATCTTCAGCTTATTAAGTTTTCTGCTCTACATTAAACAACTATTGATTTTCAGTTTCCATCATGTTTCCTATCATAAAAGTTCTATGTATCATTTACAGTTTCTGTCAATAATTTGTCATCTTTGTGAGGAAGAACATGGAGAATTTGACTTTCTTTGGTTTATTATTCTTATAATGATATACTTCTGTACCATCAATTTCATTGCAAGTGACAGAACTGCATTACTTTTTTTTTATTTAGTAAATATAAATTTACAAAGTACAGTTTATGGATTACAATGGCTTCCCCCCCCCCGCATAATTTCCCTCCCACTCACACCCTTCCCATCTCCCGCTCCCTCTCCCATTCCATTCACCTCAAGATTCATTTTCAATTATCTTTATATACAGAAGATCAGTTTAGTATATATTAAGTAAAGATTTCATCAGTTTGCACCCACACAGAAACACAAAGTGTAAAATACTGTTTCAGTACTAGTTATAGCATTACTTCACATTGGACAACACATTAAGGACAGATCCCACATGAGAAGTAAGTACACAGTGACTCGTGTTGTTGACTTAACAATTTGACACTCTTCTTTATGGCATCAGTAATCTCCCTAGGCTCTAGTCATGAGTTGCCAAGGCTATGGAAGCCTTTTGAGTTCGCCGACTTTGATCTTATTCTGACAGGGTCATAGTCAAAGTGGAAGTTCTCTCCTCCCTTTGGAGAAAGGTGCCTCCTTCTTTGATGGCCCCGTTCTTTCCACTGGGATCTCACTCACAGAGATCTTTCATTTAGGTCTTTTTTTTTTTTTTTGCCAGAGTGTCTTGGCTTTCCATGCCTAAAATACTCTCATGGGCTCTTCAGCCATATCCAAATGCCTTAAGGGCCGATTCTGAGGCCAGAGTGTTGTTTAGGACATCTGCCATTCTATGAGTCTGCTGTGTATCCCGCTTCCCATGTTGGATCTTTCTCTCCCTTTTTGATTCTATCAGTTAGTATTAGCAGACACTAGTCTTGTTTGTGTGATCCCTCTGACTCTTAGACCTATTAGTGTGATCAATTGTGAACTGAAATTGATCCCTTGGACTAGTGAGATGGCATTGGTACATGCCACCTTGATGGGATTGAATTGGAATCCCTTGGCACATTTCTAACTCCACCATTTGCTGCAAGTCTGATTGAACATGTCCCAAATTGTACATTTCCTCCCTCTCTTATTCCCACTGTTATATTTAACAGGGATCACTTTTCAGTTAAAATTTAAACAACTAAGAATAATTGTGTATTAATAACAAAGTTCAACCAATAGTACTAGAACAAAAAAAAAATACCAAAATGGATATAGGTATTAAATTGTACATCAACAGTCAGAACAAGGGCTGATCAAGTCACTGTTTCTCATAGTGTCCATTTCACTTCCACAGGTTGCCCCTTTGGTGCTCAGTTAGTTGTTGCTGATCAGGAGAACATATGATATTTGTTCCTTTGGGACTGGCTTATTTCACTCAGCATAATGTTTTCCAGATTCCTCCATCTTGTTGCAAATGACCGGGTTTGATTGTTTTTGACTATGTATAGTATTCTATAGAGTACATATCCCATAATTAATTTCTTTATCCAGTCTACTGTTGATGGGCATTTAGGTTGGTTCCAGGTCTTAGCTATTGTGAATTGAGCTGCAATAAACATTAATGTGCAGACAGCCTTTGTATTTGCCAATTTAATTTCCTTTGGGTAAATTCCAAGGAGTGGGATGGCTGGGTTGAATGGTAGGGTTATATTCAGGTTTCTGAGGAATCTCCAGACTGACTTCCATAGTGGCTTTACCAGTTTGCATTCCCACCCACAGTGGGTTAGTGTCCCCTTTTCCCCATATCCTTTCCAGCATCTATTGTTGGTAGATTTCTGAATGTGAGCCATTCTAACTGGGGTGGGGTGAAACCTCATTGTGGTTTTGATTTGCATTTCCCTGATTGCTAGTGAACTTGAACATTTTTTCATGTGTCTGTTGGCCATTTGGATTTCCTCTTTCAAAAAATGTCTACTGAGGTCCTTGGCCCATCTCTTAAGTGGGTTGTTTGTTTTGATGTTGTGGAGTTTCTTAATTTCTTTGTAGATTCTGGTTATCAATGCTTTATCTGTTGCATAGTTTGCAAATATTTTTTCCCATTCTTTCAGTTACTTTTTATGGTTGAATAGTATTCCCCTGTGTATATATACATTTTATTTATACATTCATCTGATGAACAACTTTGTTAATTCCATGTCCTTTCATAAACACTGATGCAATAATCATAGCTAAGCAAGTACCTCCTTGATACAATGATTCCATGCCTTTTATATATGCTAAGCAGTGGGATAGCTGAATCATACTACAGTCCTATTTCTAGCTTTTTTTTTAAAGGAATCTCCATATTGTTTTCCATAGCAATTATACTAGTTTACATTCCTACCAACAATCTATAAAAATTCTCCATCTACATTCTCACCAGCAGCAGCCACTGTCTTCTTGATAATACATTGCAACAGAGGTGAGGTGATGTGTCTCACTGTGATTTGACTGGCATTTTCCTGATGTCTACTTTTTTTTCATTTGTTGTCCTTTGGTATTTTTTCTTTTGAGAAATATCTATTCAGCTTTTTCCACATTTCTTATGTGGATTTGCCATCTTTTTGTTGCTGAGTTTTTTGAGTTCTTAACATATTCTGTATATTAATCCTTTGTTACCTAAGGAATGGGAAAATATTTTCTTTCATTCTGACATCTCTTCACTTTGGTTGACTTTTCCTTTGCTGTGCAGAAGCTTCTGAGTTTGACATAAATATTTCTCTAGCTATACTTTCATTGCCTGTTCTTTTGTCTTCTTAGCAGAGACTTACTACCTACATGGACATCTTTTTTCACACATATAAAGGCACAGTTCTGGCAAGGAGCAGGGAAGGTATCTCCCACCCACTGATTCAATCTCCTAATGGTCTTTACTGTCAGGGAGCCATGGCTGGAGCAAGGACACTGGATATCCCATCCCACTAGATCCCTCACGGCGGTGGCAAGGGCCCAAGGACTCAGGTCGCCTTTTGCTACCTTCCCATGTGCATCATCAAGGACTTGGATTTAGAAGCAGAGTATCCAGGACTTGAATCCGTACTCCAGTAACGGAGGACAGCATCATTTAATCCACTGTGTCACAATGCCTACCCCTACACCAACATCTGATGGTGTTCCTCTGTTTTTTTTTTTTCTAGTAATTTCAGTGCATCAGATCCCACACTGATTTTTGTATGTGGTGAGAGGATAGTATCTAATTTCATTTTTCTACATATATAATCAGTTTTTCCAGTACCATTGAGATCATTAATCTTTCCTGAATATAGGTCATTGGTATCTCTGTCAAAAATCACTTGACCTTATGTACATAAGTTATTTTCTGAGTTCTCCGTTCTATTCCATTTATCTTTTTGTCAACTCTTCTCTTTTTCCCTTTGTTTTGGCAAGTACCATACTGTCTAAATTCCTGTAGCTTTAGAACATGCTTTGAAATTGGGTATTATGATGACTCCAGCTTGGTTTTTTGTTTGTTTGTTTTTTTTTGTTTTGCTCAAGATCACTTTGGTTTTTCTGGATCTTTTGTGGTTCCATATGAATTTTAGAATTATTTTTCTAATCCTGCAAAAAACGTCATCAGTATTTTCAGGGGATTGCATTGAATCTATAGGTTGCTTTGCACAGCATGGACATTTTCATGATTTTTTTCTTCTAGTCCATTAAAAATGAATATTTTACATTTGTTATATCCTTGATGAGTTTTTCATCAGTGTTTCATAATTTCCTCACGGAGATCTTTCACTTCTTTGGTTAAATTGATTTCTAAATATTTTATTTTTATGGAAATTGTGAATACGATTTCTTGGTTTCCCTTTCACAAGACTATTATTACTGTTTTAAATTGCTACTGCTATTTTAATGGTAGTTTTAAAAACTTTATTAGTTCTAACAGCTTTTTGGTGGTGTGTTTAGGTTTTTCCATACACAAAAGTCATAATCTGCAAATTTAGATATTTTGACTTCCTCATTTCCTTTGTATTGTTCTTTATTTCTCTACTAGCTACCGCTAATACTCAATAATATATTTAATAACAGTGATGAAAATAGACATCCTTGTCTTGTTCTAGATCTGATAGGAAATATTTCCAACTTTTTCACAATTGGTTGGTTATTGTTATCTATTGTCTTTGTTATTTTGAGGTATGTTCCTTCTATATCTAATTTATTTTATCATGAAGAGATGTTGAATTTTCTCACACGCTTTTGTTTTTCAGTCTGTTGACTTACCATGTTGACTTGTCAATTTTCAACCATCCTTGCATCCATAGAGTTAATTCCACCTAATCTTGGGGTATGACTTTGTGTTCTATTGCTGGATTCAGTTTACTAATATTTTGTTGAAATTTTTTTCAACTATGTCCATCAAGGATATTGGTCTGCATTTTTTTTTGTCTTTAGTTTTGGTACCATAGTTATATTGGCCTTATATAAAAATTGTTTGGCTTAGTTGTATACTTTTTAATGCATTTGAATAGTTTAAGAAGTAATAGTTAGTTCCTTTTAAAATGGTTTTATAATTTTTTTTATTCCTGAAATTCTAAGTAGCTATTCCTGCTAAGTAACTCTTATGCACTGTTGCTTAGAATGCAAATGAGTACAGCTACTATGGAAAAAAGTGTGGAGATTCCTTATAAAATTAAAAATAGTTCTTCCATATGATCCAGTAATCCCACTACTGGGTATATATCCAAAGGCACTGAAAATCAAAGAGACATATGCACTCCCACATTTATTACCGTACTATTCACATTAGCCAAGAAATGGCAACAACTTAAGTGCCCAAACGACGAATGTATAAAGAAAATATGACATGCACACACACATGATGGAAGCTTATTCAGCCACAACAAAGAAGGCATTCCTGTCATCTGCAGTAAAAATAATGGAACTAGAGGGCATTATGTGAAGTAAAATAAGCCAAGGGGGTTAGTGTTTTGGAACTGTGGGTTAATCTGCTATTTTCAATGTGGGCAGTCCATATTGGAGTAACAGTTTGAGTTTAAGTTACTCCACATTTTTTGTAAAGATTTATTTATTTATGTATTTGAAAGGCAAATTTCTAGAAATCTTCCATCCACTAGTTCACTCCCCAGATGGAAACACAGGCTGGTGCAGGGCCAAGCTGAAGCTAGGAGACAACAGCTACATCCAGGACTCTTATTTTGGTGGCAGGGGCATGAGCATTTGGATAATCCTCTGATGCTTTCCCAGGCACATTAGCAGGGAGCTGGATAGGAAGTGTAGCAGCCAGGACTACGTCAGCATCCATGTGGGATGCCAATGCTGAAAGCAGCTGATCCCAGCTACTCCACTTCTGATCCAGCTTCTTGCTAATGTGTCTGGAATGGCAGTGGATGATGACCCAAATATTTGGGCACTTGCCATTCATGTGGGAGACCCAGATGGAATTCTTGGCTCTTGACTTTAGCCTGCCCCAGCCTTGGTTTTTGTGATCATGTGGGTACTGAACGAAGGGATGGAATATCTCACCTTTGTTTTGAGAGACTGAGATGGAGATAAAGGAAGGGATGAAAGGGAAAGGACAAGAAAATACTGTATGTTCTCTTTCATGTATGAAAGCAAAAACTATTGATTTGGACATAGAATAATCATAACTAAAATCAGAGAAAGGAGATAAGGGGTTGAAGGCAAAAGGAGGTTGGGTAATAGTTATTTAAGCATAATTAGATAAAAGAAAAATTTCTAGTCTTCCAAAGCACAGTGGCATGACTATATAAATGCATAGTTCACAGTAACACAGTTTATATTTTATAAAGAACTAGAAATAAGGAACTCAAGTCTCTAACACAATGACAAGGAGATGGAAATAGTTGCTACCCTGAATTGATCAATATATATTGATCTATATATATATATATATTGATCTATATATATATATATATAGTGAAACATCACACTATATCCCATAAACACACATCATTACTACGTGTTAACCATTTTTTAAAATCTTTTTT
This sequence comes from Lepus europaeus, assembly GCF_033115175.1. NCBI lineage: Eukaryota > Metazoa > Chordata > Mammalia > Lagomorpha > Leporidae > Lepus > Lepus europaeus. Next base: position 71,663,790 of record NC_084839.1, on the reverse strand, counting down.
GACTTGACTGCTCTTTTGGTGTATACTTATGTCATTATAGGAGGGTTTTGCTATCCTTGAAAAAATAGTTCTGCAGTAATTAGGATTTTATATGGATATATATTAAAAGGAGACAAAACAAACTGGATGAACATCAAAAACAGATAAAACATTTCTATACAAATAAAAAATACACATAATTAGGAAATTTTTAAAAATAAAGCGCTACTTCACAAGGATTAAAAATGCACTAGGAAGATATAACAAATGCAAAAACTGAGGAAACAAGAACAAGGAAGACATCATGATAATCATAAATAAACATGACATTCCAATACAAGATTATGAAGATGATGAGAGAGAAGAAATACAAGATACGGATTTCAAAAAATGTATGATAAGAACATTTAGAAGTTATCAAAAACAAATGCATGAACTACAGAAATCCATACAGGACAGGACAGAAAATCTATCTCATGAAAATGAAATCTTAAGGAAGAATCAAAACAAAATGAGAAATGAAATTGAGATATTGAAGAGAAATCAAAATGAAATGAAGAAATTCAATAGAACAAGTAAAAAAACATATTTGAGAGCCTTAAAAACAGAATCAGTGAGGCAGAAGAGAGAATATTGAACTTAGAAGACAGAGCACAGGAAAGTATACAGTCAAACCAAAGAAAAGAAGAGGAAATTAGAAATCTAAAAAATATTGGTGGAAATCTACAGGATACTATTTAAAAACCCAACATTCGGGTTCTAGGAGTTCCTGAAGGCATGGAGAGAGAGAAAGGATTAGAAGGCCTTTTTAGTGAGATACTTGCAGAGAACTTACCGGGTTTGGAGGACAGAGACATCCAAGTACAGGAAGCTAATAAAACCCCCAATAAACATGACCCAAAGAGATTCTAACCATGACACATTGTAATCAAACTCACCACAGTTAAACATAAAGAAAAGATTCTAAAATGGGCAAGAGAGAAACACCAGATTACTCTCAGAGGATCTCCAATTAGACTCACAGCAGACTTCTCATCAGAAACCATACAGGCTAGGAGGGAATGGCGAGATATACCCCAGGTACTAAGAGAGGAAAACTGCCAGCCCAGATTATTATATCCTGAAAAGCTCTGATTTGTGAATGAAGGTGAAATAAAGACCTGTCATAGCAAATAGAAATTGAGAGAATTTGTTGCCACTAGTCCTGCCCTGCAAAAGATGCTTAAAGATGTGTTACACACAGAAACATGGTCATCAATATGAAAGAAGGTAAAGGAAGGAAACCTCACAGCAAAAAATCACAGGAAGCTCAATTTCTCTTTGACATAGAATTAAAATCTGATTCTCTGTTAAAGCAATGTGTTAAAGTAACCTATTATGTTCTCTTGATGTCTGTTAAATTCTAATTGTTCAAAAACAGCTGAATTTTTATTAAGAGCTATGGGTTATTTAAACATGTGCTTATTTTCAAAGATTTGAATATTCACCTTGTAACAATGATCAAATTTGGTCTATATTATGTCATGATTTTAAGGAATCTTATTTCAACCAGATATTTTGGATTTGGAGCCTTCTTGGCATTCTTGACAGGCATTCAAAAAATCAAAGTTTCAAACAATCTGGACTCTAAAATTTCCAGTAAAGCTTGGACTTTGGTTTTTCCAGTTTGGGCCCAACTGAAAAAATCGAAGAACCTATGTCTCTCACCTTATAGACACACCAATTAATCAGGCTATTTGGAATATAGTAGAAGTACTGTCAAGATGTGACGTGGTACTAAATTTTAAGTTTCTATAATGCAAAATGCTATTAATACAAATGTTTGAGAATTAAAAAGTCTAATGATCTTGTGTTACTAGACATGATAGTTATCTTAATGAGAAAGCCCTAGAGGTCTAAAGGGTTAAATACTTGTAAAATCCTACAGGTGCTTTCAAAAATACTGTGAAGTAAGCAAGTGCCTCTTGTTGGTTGATGAGTTTATAATTTTAAACATGGCGACTTAAAGTCTTTTGTAATCCACAGTTATATATGATTTGCTGCTCATAAAACTAAAGAGTTGTTGGTTCTGTGTTTAGCTGTCCTCCTATAGGTTCCTATGGACTTTTTCCAGCCACTTCCATTGTATTCAGTACTTTGGGATGGCTCTGTAAACAGATGAAGCCAATAATGTATTAACAGTACCAACTGAGACAAAGTATGGTTAACTGAGGTTACTAAAAACAAAAAGCAATTCAAATCAATTGGCAATTTACAAAAAGAGTTAGATTTTAAAAGCTATTATTAAAATTGCTATATTGGTCTATTATGCTATGTTATATGTGTGTACATATTCTATGTCAATATGGGAAAATTTTATTAAGAATTTTAATTGGCTTATAGATAAAATTGTCCATAAATTTAAGCTGCTAAAATTAATCAAAGATACATTTTAATTTGTGTGACCTGAATCTGTGTATCATATGTTTTAAACTTGTTGGTAGAAAGAAACTAAAAACATTTTAGATGGTTGTGCTTAAGTTTACTGGTTAAACAAACTACACCATGTTAGATATTTAAGAGGTGTTTTCAAATACATGATTCTTAAAATTTATAGAAGGCATTGGACCTTCTGGTAAATGTTTTCTTAAGTTGTTATCTAATGGTTGAAACAGTTTGCTAAGTATTCATGTGATATTGCTATTGTCAGCAAGCGATCTAGGACTTGCTCCCTCATTTCTCTATTCTAAGCCCAACTTGTTCTTTCATTTCTCTATTCTCTTCAAGGTAGGAAACTAATTCTATTATGAAGGAATCTGTAGGATGCACAATTTAATATTTAGACCTTATAAAAGAGATGGCTAACATTTTTCTGTAATAGCATAGCCAAAATAAGAGCTTAAATTATAATTTCATAGCTAGATTTATTTCATCATCAGCAAAGTAAACAGTAAGTAGAAAAAACCTCCCTTTCAGACCAAAGGGAAAGAAAGTTTTAAAGTGAGAATATAATTTTCCTCATGGGCATTGTCTACCTTAGAAAAACTACTACAGAACATGCCTGTGACTATAGACTTGTAGTTCAGGCCACCGAAGATTAGAGATGGGATTTGGGCACTCCCTTGACTTGCATCCTCTGGTCTGCTTTAACACAAACCAGGAGGAAAAGAAAGTTAGGCATCAGAAGCAATGGATGGCAGGCCTATTAATAGCTGATCTGTACAATGATCTGCCCTCAAGGAGACCCAACAGGCCAGTCCACTGCAGTGGCTTTCAATGTGGTAAGCCTGGGCTTCAGCAGAACTCAGCTTGTGAAAGGCCTGGCAGCTCTGCCAAGAGTTGGATCACTGGAAAATGGACCTGCCCTGGAGTCGAAGGATGCCCAGGTCAGAGCCACAGATCTTATTGGCTCTAAGCTGAAAAGCCCTTCACTCAGCCCAACTTCCAAAGTGACCACTACAGCTGAGGGGACGGCCAAGCAGGGTCAACAACATTGCAGGCAGAACTGTAAATTTCTTGTTAGAGATGCCACCTGCCTTTACCTGGCCAGCTCTCCTCCCAGGCCAGCTAAGAAATGAAAGTCAACAGGGTGCCTTCCCCTAGGAGGTTCACACTTCCCTTAGGATATATCCCATGTGAAGGGATAGATAGGTCTGGGCCTCTTAACTTACAAGGCCTAAAGCCCAACAGATTATTACCAGGCCCCTTCTGTAAGGTTCTATTTACCTCTCAATCAGAAAACTTAATTGTAGCTTAGACAGCACCTTTCTTAGCTCCTCTAATAATGACTCTGTCCTTTGTTCTAGGCCCTGTCTACTGCACTTGGGCCTCATTCCTTTGTAATCACAGCCTCTACTCTACCTCCAATGGCTCTACTCCCAACCTGTGTGTACTGATGGTCCTCTTCCCCACTTCATGCTGTATAAGTGTTCAGACCTGGTTAATGCCACTCTTAGGATCATTGGTTACTATCCTCACCCTGTCTTTTATGACCTTGTCTAAATATGATCAGAGTCGGCGAACTTGGAAGGCTTCCACAGCCTTGGCAACTCATGACGAGAGCCTAGGGTGGTTACTGGCGCCATAAACTAGAGTGTCAATTTGTTGGGTCAACAACAGGAGCCACTGTACACTTGCTCCTCATGTGGGATCTCTGTCCTTAATGTGCTGTACATTGTGATTTAATGCTATAACTAGTACTCAAATAGTATGTTTCACTTTGTGTTTCTACGTGGGTGCAAACTGTTGAAATCTTTACTTGATATATTCTAAATTGATCTTCTGTATATAAAGAGAATTGAAAATGAATCTTGATGTGAATGGAAGCGAAGAGGGAGCGGGAGAGGGGAGGGTTGCGGGTGGGAGGGAAGTTATGTGAGGGGGAAGCCATTGTAATCCATAAGCTGTACATTGGAAATTTATATTCATTAAATAAAAGTTAAAAAAAAAAAAGAACGGGCCCTCAATGAAGGTGGTACCTTTCTCTGAAGGGAGGAGAGAACTTCCACTTTGACTATGACCTTGTCTAAATAAGATCAAAGTCGGTGAACTCAAAAGGCTTCCATAGCCTTGGCAACTCATGACTAGAACCTAGGGAGATTACTGACGCAATAAACAAGAGTGTCAAATTGTTAAGTCAACAACAGGAGTCACCGTGTATTTACTCCTCATGTAGGATCTCTGTCCGTAATGTGTTGTTCAATGCGAATTAGTGCTATAACTAGTATGGAAACAGGAAACAATTCAACAGGAAAATGTAACTATTATAAACATATATGCACCTAATTACCCAGCACCAGTTTAGTTAAAAAATGTGTTAAGGACTTAAAGGGAGACTTGGACTCCAATACAATAGTACTGGGGGACTTCAATACTCCACTCTCAGAGAAAGATCAACTGGACAGAAGATCCACAAGGAAACAGCAGACTTAATCGACACTATAGATCAAATGGATCTAACAGATATCTACAGAACTTTCATCCTACACTTGAAGAATACACATTCTTCTCAGCAGTGCATGGAACCTTCTCTAGGACTGACCACATACTAGGCCATAAAGCAAGTCTCAGCAAATTCAAAATAATCAAAATCGTATCATGCATCTTCTCAGGGCACAATGGAATGAAGCTGGAAATTAACAACTCAGGAATCCCTAGAGCATATGAAAACCCATTGAGACTGAACAACATGCTCCTTAATGAACACTGGGTCATAGAAGAAATCAAAAGGGAAATCAAAATCTTTCTGGAAGTAAATGAGGATAACAACACAACGTATCAAAACTTATGGGATACGGCAAAAGCAGCGTTGAGAGTAAAGTTTATAGCAATAGGTGCCTACATCAAGAAATTGGAAAGGCACCAAATAAATGAGCTTTCAATGCATCTCAAGGATCTAGAAAAACTGCAGCAAACCAGACCCAAATCTAGTAGGAGAAGAGAAATAATTAAAATCAGAGAATAAATCAACAGGATTGAATAATAAAAAAAAACCTCACAAAAGATCAGCCAAAGAGCTGGTTTTTTGAAAAAATAACCAATATTGACACACCATTGGCCCAACTGGAAAAAAAGGAAAGACCCAAATCAATAAAATCAGAGATAAAAAAGGAAATGTAACAAAAGACACCACTGGAATAAAAAGAATCATCAGAAATTATTACAAAGATTCGTATGCCAACAAAAGGGAAATCTATCAGAAATGGAAAGATTCCTGGACACATGCAACCTACCTAAGTTGAACCTTGAAGACATAGAAAACCTAAACAGACCCATAAATGAGACAGAAATTGAAACAGTAATAAAGTTCCTCCCAACAAAGAAAAGCCCAGGACCAGATGGATTCACTGCTGAATTCTACCAGATATTTAAAGGAGAACTAACTCCAATTCTTCTCAAACGATTCAGAACAATCAAAAAAGAGGGTAATGCCACTATGGAATTCAGTTTGCAGATTCCTCAGAAACTGAATATAACCCTACCATATAACCCAGCCATCCCACTCCTTATAATTTGCACAAAGGAAATTAAATTGCAAATAAAAAAGCTGTCTGCACCTTAATGTTTATTGCAGCTCAATTCACAATAGCTAAGACCTGGAATCAACCTAAATGCCCATCAACAGTAGACTGGATAAAGAAATTAATTATGGGATATGTACTCTATAGAATACTATACAGCAGTAAACAACAATGAAATCCAGTCATTTGCAACAAAATGGAGGAATCTGGAAAACATCATGTTGAGTGAAATAAGCCAGTCCCAAAGGGACAAATATCATATGTTCTCCCTTATCAGGGACAGCTAACCAAGCACCAAAAAGGAAACCTGTGGAAGTGAAATGAACACTATGAGGAACAGTGACTTGATCTGCCCTTGTCCTAACTGTCGAGGAACAACTTACTACTTTATTCCTTTTAGTATTTTTTTGTTTTACTTAATACCATTGGTTTAACTCTTTAATTAACACACACTTATTCTTACGTGTTTAAATTTAACTGAAATGTGATCCTGTTAAAGATAAGAGTGGGACTAAGAGAGGGAGGAGATGTACATTTCTGCACATGCTCAATCGGACTTGCTTCAAATGGTAGAGTTAGAAACGTGTCAGGGGATTCCAATTCAGTCCCATCAAGGTGTCATGTACCAATGCCATCTCACTAGTCCAAGTGATCAGTTTCAGTTCACAATTGATCACACTGATAAGTGTAAGAGTCAAAGGGATCATACAAACAAGACTAGTGTCTGCTAATACTAACTGATAGAATTGAAAAGGAGAGAACAACCCAACATGGGAAGTGGGATACACAGCAGACTCGTAGAATGGTAGATGTCCTAAACAGCACTCTGGCCTCAGAATCAGCCCTTAAGGCATTTGGATCCGGCTAACAAGCCCATGAGAGTATTTTAGGCAGGAAAGCCAAGACACCCTGGGAAAAAAAAAAAAAAAAAAAAAAAAAAACAAAAGACGACGACGACCTAAATGAAAGATCTCTGTGAGTGAGATCCCAGTGGAAAGAACAGGCCATCAAAGAAGGAGGTACCTTTCTCTAAAGGGAGGAGAGAACTTCTACTTTGACTATGACCTTGTCTATATAAGGTCGGAGTTGGCAAACTCAAGAGGCTTCCATAGCCTTGGTAACTCATGACAAGAGCCTAGGGTGATTACTGACGCCATAAACAAGAGTGTCAATTTTTAAGTCAACAACACGAGTCACTGTGCACTTACTCCCCATGTAGGATCTCTGTCCTTAATGTGTTGTACTATGTGAATTAATGCTATAACTAGTACTTAAACAGTACTTTATACTTTGTGTTTCTGTGTGGGTGCAAACTGTTAAAATCTTTATTTAGTATATATTAAATTGATCTTCTGTATATAAAGATAATTGAAAATGAATCTTGATGAAGAATGGGATGGGAGAGGGTGTGGAGATGGGATGGTTGCGGGTGTGAGGGAGGTTATGTGGGGAAAAAGCCACTATAATCCAAAAGTTGTACTTTGGAAATTTATATTAAATAAAAGTAAAAAAAAATGTGCATTCTATAGCTGCTGTGTGCAGTGTTCTGTGCATGCCTGTTGGATCATGCTTTTTAACAGTTCTGTTCAAACCTACTGTTTCCTTTCTGCCTTTTAAAACTCTGCTTATCAATTACTAAGACAACTGTGTTAAAATCATTGTATTTTGACGATGTATTGTCAATTTCTCCTTGTAATTCTGTCACTTTTTGTGTCATATTTTAAACTTATATTATAGAAGCATATAGAGTTTATTTTTTTCCTCATATCTTCCCAGAAATTTGAACCTTTTAAGCAAACATTAAAGATCATCTTTGGCAATAAACACAAAAAAACCATAGCAGTTTTTTTGGTAGAATTGAGAAGTTGACTTTAAAATTTATTTAGAAATACAAAGGTACAGGAGCAGTCAAGACAGTTCTTGAAGAACAAATTTGGGGGTCTTAAGCCACCAGATATCATGATCTAACTTACAGTTCTTTGTTCTAATAATGAACTCATCTAAAGGACTCACAGTTTTTCCACTCTAAATGTCTTACCTCTGTTCATTTAATGCTTAATTAACTTAGAAGAAATATTCTACATCTTTCCAGTCAACTATGTGTAGGTGACATATATGGGAACAGAATATATACATAAACAGACATATATAATTGTATATATTCAGCTCAAAATATATTAGAGTTTTTGATAAATAGAATTCAAAGATAAATTATGGTATGATGTTTCTTGAAATCCATGCATGGTGTTTTTTATGTAACATGTATTTCCCATAAACTTTGAGATAACTCCTCATTTGCATTGATTTTAAAATTACTCTGACACCAAAATAATTTTTTTACTCCTCTCTCCAAGAACTTTTTGAAGTACCCTATACATGTTGAATATTGGATTCTATGATGTGAAATGGCAGGGATAGATAAATACATCACAACAGTAGAATAGTGAGTCATGACATCAATTTCTTATGTTGTTTACATGTGGGCAGTTGATTTAAAAGAAAGGTGATGCTGAAAAACAGTCAAAATAAGGCAATTTTTTTAGTAAATTTTATTACATCTACTGTACAGAAAAGCTGGATGACAATCTCAAAACACACATCTCAATTTTATCATGATTGAGATCAAACGTTGAAAGTAAAATAGTCCGTTTCTTGACGATAACAGGAAAATGTATTCACAAATTTTGGATAACTAAATACTCATCAATAGCATCAATCACTAAGGAAAAGATGGGTCAACCAAAGTAAATGAAAAATTAAGGGCCCATTTAAAAAGTCAAAAGGCAAATTTGAAGGTCAAGAAAATCTATGCAATATATACTTGACAAAGGCTTCAGTGTGGGATGTATAAAGAATTGCTAAAAAAAAAATAAATAAAAAAGAGCCCAGTAAATATAACAAGTTGAAACTTTCATTAGTCATTTTTACAAAAAATAAGTTCTAAAATACTTAAATTAGATAATGTTGTGCTGTCATATTAGTCATTATGGAAATGTAATGATTTTTTTATAATGGTATATCACTACCTACTCAAAAGCTACAGTTTAGAAAAAAAAAAAAAACAATGCCATAATTCAGCAAGGCTTTAAAACAACTGAGCTCCCATAATTGCCAATAGAAATGTTTAATGGTACCAGAACTGAGAAAATAGGCAGGACATGCTTAAGTTGAACACATATATAACCTACAACTATGCAATTCCTCCAAGTGTATGCTTAAAGAATTACATATTACTCAAATCTAAAGACATCAAAAATAATGCCACAGTAGCACTATTTATAACAGTGGAAAAACAGACAAGTCCAATTAAGTGTCAATGGTGTAACACACCAATTTTGCCCCATTATATAATAGAATATAGCCAGGAAAAGTAATAAGCTATTGTCACATACAATACAACAGCATCTCACAGCACACTACACAACCACCCATCTCATGAATCCTAAACAATGTTGAATGACAAAATCTCAATATAGAAGAAATATAGATTATATGATTCCCACATAAAGATCCAAAATAGGCAAAACATAACTGAGATATTCATAGAAGGTTAAGGGTTATATTTGGAGAAAAGTGTAAAGTTAGAGACTTTAAGATTTCCAGAGCATTGATAATAATTCTGTTCTTTTAATATGAGTAATAGATACATATGTTAACTTTATAATGATTCGTTTGTTTAGACTTATTTTCCTGCAATTTGTAATTTTTATGTGTTATAGTTCATTAAAACAGGCATTATTCATATAAAAGGAATTGGAAACAATGTATGAAGAGTAATATTTTTAAATACATATTGATACTTTTATGATTACTTTGACATGATTTCTGGATGAGGAATTGCTAGCCCAAGCACATGTTATAATCTCAAAAGCTCAACTATTTTTTCCACTGTGTTGATAGTGTATTCATAGTCTAATGAGAAAGGAAGTCAGTTTCTTTCAGGGCTATTATGCCTCCACATAATATCACTGACTATTACTGTAACAGCTACTACATTCTACTGACAAGGCAACTCAGTTGCTGAAAAAATAAATACTTAGCCAAACAGCTCACATCTACTATCTGTGAGAGCAGGAACTCCAAATTGGGCCTGATTCCCAATTCTTCCACCATAAGCAAAATAAACAAGAGGCTGAAACTTAAAAAAAAAAAAATGTAATGGTCTTCAAATAAAAAAAAAAATTTAAAAAATGTAATGGCATAGCACTGTTATCATTTAATGAACAGTGAATTTACACACATAAAATCCCATGCGGAATTCCAGGACTGGGATCACTTGTACACACCATCTGTGTAGCATCACTAAAAGCAGAACATTCTTATGTAAATTAAGGGGGCCAATACAACCTTAGGAAAGGATGGGAGAATTTTTAACCTGTTCTCATAAGTGACAGACTATGGGCAAACATCCAAAAATTATTTTATTAAATCTGGGCCCCAAGGATTTTTAGAGTTTATAAGGCTTTAATAATAAAATCACCTCATTGGCTTTGAATTTTATTTCCACCCTAAATACCTGACATCTGAACCTACTGTTTAATTAAAATAACCCAGCAGAGGCATTCCACTTCTTCCTAGGCAGCTAAACTTTGCTGCAGCTGACATGAATTTACTACTTCATTCAACACAGAGTTAGAGAGCCCACAGTATGCTAGCAGACATATTAAGCAACACGTGTAGGACAAAAGGTAGGCTCTGCCTTTGCAAACCTTCTAAGATAGGAAATGAATCACCAGGCATTTAAAATTTATAGAGCTTCTGTGAAAGTTGTACAGTGTCCAGCACAGGAGAAAAGAGAGCCAGATCAGGTCAGAAGCAAAATGAAGATATCAGGAAGGGGATATGATTGGAGCTAGGCAAAAGTAGTCAGGACAATTCCCAGAGAACAGCCCCTGGTAGAGAAGGAAGGATGAGAATCAGAAAGTACTCACAAAATCAGACCCCTTTCAAGAGATTTGAGTACTGAGTATAAGAGGAATGTGTGTCAAAAGGTAAATCAGGGTAAATCCACAGCAAACATACTGTAAAAGACTTTGGGATTCATTTTAAGAAATTCATACTCCTCACAAGGGTAATGTAATATAAATAAATAATTCTGAGATTCTGGTTTAAAACGACCTCTTTGTTGGCAGGTGTTGTGGCTCAACAGGTCATGTTGCCATTTGAGATGCCCACATTCCATGTCAGAGTGCCAAGGACTGAGTCCCACTTCTGTTTGATTCAGTTTCCTAATGTGTGACCTGGAAACAGTTGATGGCATAATTACCTGTGTTCCTGCCACCCATGTGGAAGACCTGGGTGGGACTTCTGGCTCCTGGTTTCAGTTCATTCTTGGCCCTTGCAGAAATTTGGGGAATGAACCAAATAATGAAAAATCTCTATCTTCCTCTCTCATTTGTCTTCTAATCCTCTCTGTGTCTATCGGCCTATCAAATAAAAATAAATAATCTTAAAACAAAAAAAAAAAACTTTGTGTTCAGTGTGGAGTAATACAGGAAATGGACAGGATTAGAGTCAGGGAGATACATGGAAGTCTTTTTAACAACTAATCAGTCAAAATATGAAGGTGGCCTAAATTAGAGAAGACTGGACAGCACGGAAGTATATATGTAACAGAAGATATTATAAGGGATCAATGGGTTTATTTTGGTTTAGAGCTGACTTCAAGAAAGAGGTCAAGGATCCAGGCTTCTGTCTGGATATGTAGAAGCACCCTCCAGTTAAACAGTGACTAACGGAGCGTGGGGGGCACACTTAGAAGGATGATGTTAAGATGTTTTCTATTTGTTTAACCGAAGATGCTTTGGGAGCAATCATAAAGAGTTCTGTGGGCAAATGAACACACAGACCCAGGCCCCAAAAGAAAGATCTGGCGAAAAGCTGGAATGTGAAAATCGACAGGACATGAAAGGTTTTTGTATTTTTTTTTTTTTTTCTGGACAGGCAGAGTGGATAGTGAGAGAGAGAGAGAGAGACAGAGAGAAAGGTTTTCCTTTTTGCCATTGGTTCACCCTCCAATGGCCGCTGCGGCCGGCGCATCTCGCTGATCCGAAGCCAGGAGCCAGGTGCTTCTCCTGGTCTCCCATGCGGGTGCAGGGCCCAAGGACTTGGGCCATCCTCCACTGCCTTCCCGGGCAATAGCAGAGAGCTGGCCTGGAAGAGGGGCAACTGGGATAGAATCCGGCGCCCCGACCGGGACTAGAACCCGGTGTGCTGGCGCCGCGAGGCGGAGGATTAGCCTGTTAAGCCACAGCGCCGGCCAATGAAAGGTTTTTGAAGTTATTCATGAGAACAAGCTCACAAGAGAGGAGGTAATTACTAATAGGTCAATAGGCATCATTGGCAATTGGGAGTTTTTCAGAACATGACACTGCCTCTCATATTCTTCCCTGCTTCTTTCCTTTCCTCACACAGATAACTTTGTCAATGCAGCATAAAATAATCTAAAAACTGAGTCAAGTAACACAGAAGACCATTCTTCCCCAAACAAAGCAAGACCCACTTTCCTGACACATCCCATACCACAGTGCCTGGATTTGATTCCCTGTTCCACTCCAATTCCAGCTTTCTGCTAAAGTACACTGCAGGAAGTACGAGGTGTTGGATCAAGTATGTGGCTCCCTGCCACGCACGTGGGAGACCTGGAGTGTATTCCCAACCCTTGGTTACATCCATACCTAATCCTGGTTATTGCAGGCCTTTGGAGAATGCACCAGTGGGAGATCTCTGTGTCTTGTTTCTGTGTTTATGTGAAAATAAAAAAGATTTCTGTATTGCAGATTTTGCTAAAGATCATTCTATTTATTGGTGTCTCATACTTGCAAAGTGATGTAGAGTTTTCAAAACACTTTCACACATGTAGTTCCATTTCAGTCTAATAACAACCCCACATAGTCCATTATTATCCCCATTTCATTGACAAACACCATAGAGAAGTGGACACCTCTCATCTATTATTTGTTGATGTCAGTAATCCCATGTTCTGATGCCAGCTGTATGAAGTGAAAGTCAAATATGAGTTGGGCTGATGTCACTTCCTAAAAGTCACAACTGCTTACAATTTCTTATCTGCATTGGTCTGCATTCTAATTTTGTTAGGATAGAAGCAGCAGGTCTATGGCCAAAACTACACTCAAGGTCAGGCAAGGAGACTAGCATTCCTGCCTCAGTGCTATTCTGTAGACTCACTTGTCCACGCCCAGACCTTACTATTCATGAATCGAGGACACCAGCACCTGTCTCAGGATTGCCTTTGTTGTGGGGGTCACATGCCAGGCACAGTGGAAGACAAAGATATGTACACTTCCTTGTGCAACTCAACCATCTAGGGAGTTCTTGAAAAAAAAAAAAAAAGAATTGCTGAAGCCTGGGCCTCACCCCAAATATTTTCCATCATAATTTCTGAGATTAAGTTCAGAAATTACAGTTTAGAAGTGCTAATTGAGGAGCATGACTGCTACATGTTTGTGTTTAGGACGCAGATGTCCCCAAACAAATCCAAGGCTCTGTCACTCACTGTGTGATCTGAGCAAACTGCTTTGCCCTGTGATCCGCAGTTGCTTCATATTTAAAATGAAAGTAACAGAGCACTGTACTATTCAAATGCATGTAAAGACTTAAACATCACACCTTATGCAGAAAGAACCTTTCAAAACAGTTGCTGGTGCTATACATGTTAATCCAATGCTTCCTGGGCCATGAGCTGAGTTAATCACTGAGGACCTGATCCTGCAGCTTCTGGTTCCAGCACCACAGTCCTGGATCCTACTCCCCGGGGGGGGGGGGGGTCCATTTGCCTTCCCAGATGGGAGACAAGGAGCATCAAGACCTCTGCTACCAACCTCACTCATTTCTACAATCTCTTTCCAAGTCTCCAGAAAAATGCAAAAGACCATGAAGCTTAGAAAATTCCTTGTGATAGATCTGTTGAAAAATCACAAGGCAGGTTTGAAAATATGTTCTGAAACATCCTGCAGAGATTAGTGTTAACTCCTGACTTCCGTTTCCTCCCCTTTCCACTTCATGAGGCACGGACCACGTAGGATCCCAGCTGGGATGGAGCCACAGGATCGAGAAGTTCTGCCACAATGAGGTCAGTGCATTCATACCCCTTCTGTGTGGTGAGGATGAGACCTTCATTTAAAGAGGAAGAAATTGAGTCCTGGGGAGTTGGAGACACTGACCAAGGCCCATGTAGTTTTAAGAAAATTTCTCACCTTAGTGATCCTAGCAGGATGACTGAAAGTCTCTTTTTTTTTCCACATGTAGCCATGAGCTCTATTTTCTATTTCCTTACTACGGGAAGTATACCTAGGTATCCAAACATGGGTTCCACCTAGGAGCTTCTTAGAAATGCAGCTTTATTCCAGATCAGCTAAGAAAGAATTTGTACATGAATGAGATTCCTGGATAAACTCAACACATATTAAATTTTGAGAACCACCAATGTGGTGCTTAAACATATAGACTCAATGCTTAGACTGCCCGGGTTCACATCCCTACTCTGTCCTCCAGTTTTATGATGGGGACAATTATGAATATGTCACTTTTCTGTAAAGTGGTCATGAAAGCAGTACTTGTCTCACGGGTTTGTATGTAAAATGCCTGGTGTAGAGCAGGCATTGCTTGAAAAATCTTAGGTAGCGTGTTACCACAACACCACCTCAGAGGACAAGTTGTTTTCTTCAGATCTCTCAGTGCAGAAGTTCTTGGTATGGGCTCTTGACTTCTCTCCAGCCAAGTGTGCACAGTACTATGAGCTTCACATCACTGTTACTACTGCTTCTATGGAACTATATGTAAGGAAAAGTACCTTGAAAATACATCCATCTGTAAATCTTCTCAAAGGCAAGGAGAACCCCAATTGAGCCTGGCCAGAGCTAGCTCCAACAGTACAGTGATTATGCAGACAACACTAGGTAATCAACCTGAGAAGTTTATTGCCCACCCACTTGAGAGTTTAGTGTTATTAGCTAATTAAAGAGAGAATCTGTCTTCTTTTATATATTATACTTAATGGATGAGATAATCCCAGCATAGTTACCATGGTATACTATTTATAAAGACCTGTCCTTTGGTTGTAATTTTTCCACTGATTAGGGCTCAGTTTCTCTCTTAAATTGCCTATAAGTAACAAATATACCATAGGGGGGTGTCCAGGTTTATGGCAAAGCGAAATTTATTTGCTTGGGCTTCCTTGCATTTGAAGTAAAGCATAGCACTGGGATTTGCATTGCCGGCATATCCAGATCTATCTGAGCAGTAAAGACACTGATGAATTCCCTACAACAGAAAGGAAAATACACAACTGCAATGGATAAGAAACAGTGCTTTTCCTTTAAATATATTATGTTCTGTTGTTGCCTTGTTTGTATCTTTCTGGAATGACAAGACATTCGTATAAAAATAAAAAGGAGACCTTCTACCTGAACATATTTGATTTATTTTTCACTCGAAGCCTTTAAATAAACCAGATCATATTATGTTCTCGTTCTCTCCCTCTGCCTCTACCACCCTCTGTCTCAAATGTATGTACCTCATTACAACAAACGTCACTCATTTTTAGATTCCAAGTTGCCACCATCCCACACAGACCTGCTGTTCCATCTCCCCATGTTAATTCCCATAAATAACTGATATCAAAATGCAGAGCCTTGGAGACACACTTCATAAAACTTCTTGTGTTGAGAAGCCAGGAACTAGAAGGCTATTCAAGGCACTGGAAGTTGCTAGAGGTTTGTTTAATCCTTCCCTGAGGCTGCAGCAACACATTAATGGCAGAAGGGTAGCACTGTCCACTGTACAAATGCTGTAATATATAAAGTATAGCAAATGTGTCTTTAAAAAAAGCCCAAACAACTTCCAAGTAACCCATATGTTCATAGGCAGCTTATATAGAGGAAAGATAATTTATGTACTAAACACATATGTGATTCCTAAGACATACTTAGGAATGTACAGTGTTTTAAAGGTTTTTAAATTGAGATCTTTATCTATTTGTATATATGACTTGATGATGAGTGTCTACACCACGCATTCAAGTCATCCCACTATCTAAAAGGAATACACTACATTTTAAGTTTGCTGCAATGTTCTGGAAACTTAATGCCTAACTTCTAAAGCTTATGGAATGTGAATTTGTGAGTAGCCAGAGCAATCAATTTACCTCCTTTTCCCCCCTAAGGAGGCTTTCAAAGAATTTTAAGACTCAGGTACACAGAATAAAAAACAAGACCTAGAGAACCAAATGACCTGTCCAAGGTGAAGCCCTGAGTAGGACTTGTCATGATTAATTAGTCTGCCTATCAAAACCTTACGGCATTGACACCTATACCCAAAAGTTACCAGGTTTTCAAGCTCATTTTTCAGTGCAACTGGAAACCTACATGTGTTCTTTGAAAATTTCTATTTCTCTATAAATCTGTGTAACACTTGTGACACCATGTTTTGGTATCTCTTTCCAGGGGGAACCATTGGATTCTCCAGTAACTAAAGGCCATGAATGATATCAGAGAGGAACAAATTCAGCCTGAATTATTTTTTCCATAATTCAATAATTTTAAAGTTGCTCTCATTGGAATCCTACAGCTTTCACGGTGGTCTGTCAGAGCCCACTAAGAAGAAGAGAGAAAAGGAGCCAAGCACCTGAGTCTGGCCCCTCTGTAACCAGACCATCTCCATCTGATGAGCTTTCTTTTTTCTTTTTAAGATTTATTTATTTAGTTTTGGATCTAATATAAGCCAACTTATATTTGATCAAAGATCCAAAACTAATCCCTGGAATAAGGACAGTCTATTCAATAAATGGTGCTGGCAAAACTGGATTTCCATGTGCAGAAGCTTGAAGCAAGACCCATACCTTTCACCTTACACAAAAATTCACTCAACGTGGATTAAAGACTTAAATCTACGGCCCGAAACCATCAAATTATTAGAGAGCATTGGAAAAACCCTGCAAGATATAGGTACAGGCAAAGACTTTTTGGAAAAGACCCCAGGAGCACAGGCAGTCAAAACAAAAATTAACATTTGGGATTGCATCAAATTGAGAAGTTTCTGTACTTCGAAAGAAACAGTCAGGAAAGTGAAGAGGCAACCAACAGAATGGGAAAAAATATTTGCAAACTATACTACAGATAAAGGGTTGATAACCAGAATCTACAAAGAAATCAAGAAAATCCACAACAACAGAACAAACAACCCACTGAAGAGATGGGCCAAGGACCTCAACAGACACTTTTCAAAAGAAGAAATCCAAATGGCCAACAGACACATGAAAAAATGTTCAAGATCACTAGCCATCAGAGAAATGCAAATCAAAACCACAATGAGGTTTCACCTCACCCCGGTGAGAATGGCTCACATACAGAAATCTACCAACAACAGATGCTGGAGAGGATGTGGGGAAAAAGGGACACTAACCCACTGTTGGTGGGAATGCAAACTGGTTAAGCCATTATGGAAGTCAGTCTGGAGATTCCTCAGAAACCTGAACATAACCCTACCATACAACCCAGCCATCCCACTCCTTGGAATTTACCCAAAGGAAATTAATTTGGCTAATAAAAAAGCCATCTGCACATTAATGTTTATTGCAGCTCAATTCACAATAGCTAAGACCTGGAACCAACCCAAATGCCCATCAACAGTAGACTGGATAAAGAAATTATGGGACATGTACTCTATAGAATACTATACAGCAGTAAGGAACAATGAAACCCAGTCATTTGAAACAAGATGGAGGGATCTGGAAAACATCATGCTGAGTGAATTAAGCCAGTCCCAAAGAGACAAACATCATTTGTTTTCCCTGATCGGCGACAACTAACTGAGCACCAAAGGGGAAACCTGCTGAAATGAAATGGACACTATAAGAAACAATGACCTGATCAGCTCTTGTCCTGACTCTAGATATACAATGTAATACTTTATCCTTATACTTTGCGTTTCTGTGTGGGCACAAACTGATGAGCTCTTTACTAATGATATACTGAAGTGATCTTCTGTATATAAAGAGAATTGGAAATGAAAAAAAAAAAATAACAACCTGGTGTTGAAGGGGAAATGGCATAGAAAGTTAATTAATTCGAAAAAAAAATCATGTGGGTTCTCTGTCTTTAATGTGCTGTACATTGCTATTTGATGCTATAATTAGTAATCCAATGGTAGTTTTTTCACTTTGTGTTGCTATATGGGCAAAATGTTGAAAACCTTACCTAATATATGCTAAGCTGATCTTCTGTATACAAAGTGAATTGAAAATGAATCCTTACATGAATGGAAGGGGAGAGGGAGCGGGAGAGGGGAGGGTTGCGGGCGGGAGGGTAGTTACGGGAGGGGGGAAGCCATTGTGACCCATAAGCTGTACTTAGGAAATTTATACTCATTAAATAAAAGTTTAATAAAAAAAAATAAAAAATAAAAATAAAGACTTAAGTTATCAAAAAAAATCCTTTAAAAAAAAAGATTTATTTATTTATTTATCTGAAAGTCAGAGTTACAGAGAGAGATAGAAAAGGCAGAAGAAGAGAGGGGTCTTCCATGCACTATCACTCCCAGTTGACTGCAACAGCTGGGGCTGCGCCGATCTGAAGCCAGGAGCTTCTTCCAGGTCTCCCACATAGGTGCAGGGGCCCAAGGACTTGGGCCATCTTCCACTGCTTTCTCAGGCCATACCAGAGACCTGGATAGGAAGCGGAGCAGCCAGGACTCAAACTGGCACCCATATAGGATGCCAACACTGCAGGCAGCAGCGTTTCCTGCTATGCCACAGCACCAGCCTCCCGATGAGCTTTCTAACATATCTATACCAGACTTCATGGGATTTACTAGTTAACAATTTTAAGAACTTTGAACACTGCTCTTCTAAAATATCAGAATGAAATAATTCCAAAAAATGTGCTATTCTGGTATGGTAACCAAATGTATCACTTTTAAGATACATGAATCACTAATAACTATATGGAAAAGAAATTGCAAACTGAATTTCTACTTACAACCTCTAAGGGACAGAAAATTATCTCAGTTTAAAACAGCTGTCCTGGAAGTCCCTTTCAAAAGGGTCCAAGATAGAATTAGAAATTATATAGTCAGCCAATATGAGACACATAAATAGCCCTAGTACAATGTGAAATGAATTTCCTTGTTCAAGTCTACTTTAAATTAACATTTAGAAAAAGATTCACTAACACAACATACAATGCAATTCTGTATGGGGCAACTCTGAATCATGATATATAATTGCTCTGTGGGGGAGGGGGAAGCAAAATTCAGTCTAATGATAATGTTGTCCTCTAACTAATTCTACCTGAATGTTCATAAATACTCATATAATCATTTACAACCTTCCTATAACAGTCAACACTTAATAGAACAGTTCACTTTAGTTTTCTTGTGAAGTTCCATATAGTAAATATTTTAGTTTACAGACTTTCTGGACTTTGCTAGAACTAGACAAATCTGTGATCATAGCAGAAATGCAGCTATGGAGGATATGCAAATGGATGGCTGAGGTGGTGTTTAATAAAAAACAGTGGTCCAGATTTGGCCTGTGAACCATAGTTCTTTAGCCCTGGAATAGATGGTAAACAGAAATTCAGTTCAACATCTTTTCTCCATAAAATTGGCACTTCGGTGATTTGTCAAAGTAATGGTATGAGAAGTAATTCCCTTATGTAAAGTATAAACTGTTGTCAAGGTCTTCTGCAGAGTTGTAATTAAGGTGACTTATTAACATTAGATTGAAAAGGACCGGTTGTCCTAGGTACTCCAAATTCATATTACAGCCACTCAAATGAATTGCCTGCCTGTATATATTTTGTCTTCAGCATGGGAAACCTTGACATAATGGTCCATCCAGTACACTAATCAACCTAATTAAGGAATAACAGCATGGTAACATGCATATCCTTGGTTAATATTTCTTTTATAAGGGGTCATGAAAAGAATCTGAGTTTTCAAAAGCATCTGAACCATGAAAATTATATTTATTTACTTCCTGAATAAGAGATAGTCACTGCTTTCTTTCCACCAAATGGAATGCTTCCCAGAGGCATGTCTGAAGGGGTTCATACTGATGTATAGAAAGCTGATCTACAAAGACTAATGCATCTGTTAAGTAGATATGTCAGCTGACCTCCAGTATTTGAAAAACAGTTAAAAAGTTCATAATCATGAAATATACATGAAAACCCTGACTAGCCCCACTCATAGCTTCACGTAGAAAATGTCATTTCATTCTCCAAGTCTTATATCCTGTATTCAAAGTTAGGTATTTATTCAGATATCAAAGTTTCACCCTACACATGAGGCAATATACCAGAGAAACAGGAGGCCAGGGTTCGATCCTTTCTTTACCTACATGGTGATGATAAACAAGTAACTAACTTTTCAAAGCTTATAATGTAGAACTGATAATAGTACTTATTCTAGTTAATAAATTAATACATAAAAATTTCTTAGTTTTATACACCCAACATAGAGTAAATATTAATTACTTTTGATATATGGTAGATAGAAATTCCAGGAAAGAAGTTGAAAGCAATCACTTTGTAAATCCTGCAAATCCAAAGATATATACATAAGCCAAACAATGGAAGTTTCCCCAAAACTAAAAACATGACCTAGTTAATTCATTTTCTTCAGAAAAGTATATAAAAGAGATACCTGTACTCTTAAGTCCCCTGCAACACTACTTACAATATCCAAGATATGGAACCAGCTTTGGTGTTAATAAATGGAAAGAGAATATGTGGCATGTCTACAACTGAGTATTATTGATCAAAAAATAAAGCCAGCATTTACAGTGTGTCATTATGTTAAATGTATTATTAAGCAAAACACAGAAAGATGAATATCACATGTTCTCTCTCATAAGTGAAGGTTAAAAAAGAAGTAGCTCTAGATTTAGAATAGTTACTGGAGGCTGGATAGGGTGGGGAGAGGAGTGAGAGAGAGAGACTGGATAACAAGGACCAACTTATAGTCAGAAGTAACAAATTCTAGTGTTCTGTAGCATAGTGGAATGACTTACAGTTCACAGTAACATATAAAGAATTCTAAGAGAGGAGCTGGTTGGCTCCAAACACACAAAAAAAAAAAAAAGGAAAAGGAAAACTAAGTTGTCCAGGATGATCAGTTTATGTTGTATATACAGAGCATTTGTCACAGCAGTGGAGATGCCCACATCCCATATCAAAATACTTGGGCTGAAATTATGACTCCACTTCTAAATCGAGCTTCCTGCTAACATGTAACCTGGAAGGCAGCAGATGATAGCCAAGTACTTGGGTGCCTGCCACCCACGGGGGAGACACAGCTTGAGCTTCCAGCTCCCAGTTTCAACCTGTCCCAACCCATGCTGTTGTGCGCATCTGGGGGAGTGAACCAGTGGATGGAAGCTTTCTGTCTCTGCTTCTCAAATAATAATTTTCAAAATTTAATAAACTGATAAAAGAATATACTTAAAGAAATAAAGGCAAACTATGACACAAAAAAACAAGCACCCAATATAACACTTTATAAAATACATATAAGCTGAGATGTGGAATTCCAGATATAAGTAGGAAAAACCCTCTATTCTTTGTGGATTTGTGAATAGTATTTGTTTTTTCTTAAACTTTTATTTTTTGAATATAAATTTCCAAAGTACAGCTTATGGATTACAATGGCTTCCCCTCCCCATAACTTCCCTCCCACCTGCAACCCCCCCTTTCCCACTCCCTCTCCCCTTCCATTCACATCAAGATTCATTTTCAATTCTCTTTATATACAGAAGATAAGTTTAGTGTATGTTAAGTAAAGATTTCAACAGTTTGCACCCACATAGCAACATAAAGTGAAAAATACTGTTGGAGTACTAGTTATAGCATTAAATCACAATGTACAGCACATTAAGGACAGAGATCCTACATGATATTTTTTTAAAAATTGATTAATTTTCTATGCAATGTCCAATTTAAAACCAAGTTTTTTTTTCATTTTCAATTATCTTTATATACAGAAGATTGATTCAGTATATACTAAGATTTCATCAGTTTGCACCCACATAGAAACACAAAGTGTAACAATACTGTTTCAGTACTAGTTATAACATTACTTCACATTAGACAACACATTAAGGACAGAGATCCCACATGAGACGTAAGTACGCAGTGACTCCTGTTGTTGACTCAACAATTTGGCACTCTTGTTTATGGCATCAATAATCTCCCTAGGCTCTAGTCATGAGTTGCCAAGGCTATGGAAGCCTTTAGGATTCGCCAACTTCGATCTTATTCCGACAGGGTCATAGTCAAAGTGGAACTTCTCTCCTGCCTTCCGAGAAAGGTACCTCCTTCTTTGATGACCTGTTCTTTCCACTGGGATCTCATTCACAGAGATCTTTCATTTAGGTTTTTTTTTTTCTTTTCCATGGTATCTTGGCTTTCCATGCCTACAATATTCTCATGGGCTCTTCAGCCATATCTGAATGCCTTAAGGGCCGATTCTGAGGCCAGAGTGCTATTTAGGGCATCTGCCATTCTATGAGTCTGCTATGTATCCTGCTTCCCATGATGGATCATTCTCTCCCTTTTTGATTCTATCAGTTAGTATTAGCAGACACTAGTCTTATTTGTGTGATCCCTTTGACTCTTAGACCTATCAGTGTGATCAATTGTGAACTTATTTTTAAAAAAATTCTTCCAGAGAAATAATAAGAAATTACAAAAATACTACATCTGCTCTAATAATGGGGAAAGATAGGACCTGGTTGGATTTAACTCCCTTAATTTATACTAAAGACAATCAGATTTCTCAAACAGAGTAAGAAACAAATATATAAAATAATTCCTAAATAAATGCAAGAGCCTGCAGATCAAAGGGCTTCATGAATACCAATGGTGTAATGGAGAGTCTTGTAACAACCAAAGGCAAGAAGAGGGACAAAGAACCAAGGCAAGACTCAAGGTAGACAACCTGTGCATGATCTACCCTAAAGAACAACCTGGATTGACCAGAAGGACCTGCAAGGTCCCTGTGGCAGAATTTGTCATAGATAAAAAAGCCAAATATTAAATATCATAGGCTTTGTGCACTGTACATAATGTTATAGAAATGAACTGATGTTTTCAGTGTAAAATCAACTATTAACATCATCAAAAAATATTGTTGATGAGCATAGCTGCTTTCTGGTTAAAATTAAAAAAAAACACAAAAATGGCACATTTAGTCAACTAACTAAATTGTCAGCCCCTGATTTATACTATATTCAGATTTTTTTCCTTTTATTAATTCCTTAGATGAAAAAGGTCTTTTAATAATAGCTTCAGGGAGTGCATGTTAATGCTCTTACTTCTTGAGTCTATGCCTTTCTTAGAATATACTCCTGTGACCTTTACACAAAGGTCATAGCTTGGCCAACTACAGAATTCATACAAGTCAGTTGGATTCCAAGTTTCGTTCTCGGTCACTAATACGGTCAAGAATGCCTACAGAGCATTTCTGATTTTTCTCCATTTTAATTGTCTCAAGATCCTAAGAGTCCCTACATTACATTTTATCTAGTATGCTGTGCAGTACCAAGTGATTTTTTTAGTTACTGATTTAAAAAAAAAAAAAATAGAAGAAAAGCAATAAACACATGGGTGGGAATTCATGGGCTTCACAACCCAAAGAGCACATAACATTGAATGGACAATCAGCAGGTGCTTCCATTTTCTTCTTTCTCTTGCAAAGCTTTGAAGGATATGTGGTGAGACAATAAGAGGTGGGGACAGAAAGAGATTGACTTTAGGTCTTCATTTCTTTCAGAGTTTTAGATTAAATATACCATCTTCTTAAATCTGTGCAAATCTGAAAACATAATTCTCCAGAGCTGTGTACTTTTTCCTATGACTAGCCTTTCTCATCTGGGACATTGCATAAATAAGCCACCTACTTGAATTTTTGAACTGTTTTATGTTATGTGTCTGGTGCTTTTCTTCTATTGGTTTCCTTGACAGAGAACATTCTCTCAAGTGCTGACAGAGAATGGTCCCCTGGCTGCCACAACAGGACACAATGGTTTTTTTGTTTTTGTTTTTGTTTTTTATTTTTCTTTGAAAGGCAAGGTTAGACAGTGAGAGACAGACAGACAGAGAGACAGAGAGAAAGGTCTTCCTTCCATTGGTTCACCCCCCAAATGGCTGCTACGGCCGGTGCTGCGCCGATCTGAAGCCAGGAGCTGGGTGTTTCCT
Source organism: Lepus europaeus (assembly GCF_033115175.1). NCBI lineage: Eukaryota > Metazoa > Chordata > Mammalia > Lagomorpha > Leporidae > Lepus > Lepus europaeus. Next base: position 71,639,597 of record NC_084839.1, on the reverse strand, counting down.
CCTGGTCTTCCATGCGGGTGCAGGGCCCAAGCACTTGGGCCATCCTCCACTGGCTTCCCGGTCCACAGCAGAGAGCTGGGCTGGAAGAGGAGCAACGGGGACAGAATCTGGTGCCCCAACCAGGACTAGAACCTGGGATGCCAGCGCCACAGGTGGAGGATTAGCCAAGTGAGCTGTGGCACCGGTCTCTGTTGTTTGTTTGACCAGGTTAGCATCCAGTTACTTAAGAATGGATAAAAACTTCAGCTAAACACAGGAGTCTATCAGAGAACTGCCTCGCTCTGCTAGACATTTTTATTAACTTTTCAGCAACACAAAGACAACTGGAGCTTTATCTCTGCCTGACTGGCAGTTATCTTTGAGTCTATTATGAAATATTTCCTCAAAAATGATCATAGTCTTCCCACCAAATAAATAGACTTACAACTCTGTGCCCTATATGTTAACATATATTCCACTGAATATATGTTAGCCTTGTTACCATTTTTTGGGTAGGGCCAAAAACATTAGCAATACCCTGGCTCCGATTTTCCATTTTATGTGGGAAATGGCATGAAGTCAACCCTTTTCTCAATCTACTTTATCTTCAACAGAGAATGATCTCTCTCTCTCTCCAGTGTTAATTAGGACTATCTTTTAGTCAGTTTACTTTTACATAGGTTTTACAGTTTACTTGTAATAGGAATTGTGACTCAATCTTATAGACATATACACACACACACACATTTAATAATGAAAGATCAAGCTGTAGTTTTATTATAATAGATGCCCTTGGCCTAGAAGGAATAATACTTTGTCCTTATGGGACATTGATTTCCCTTCCTTGTTGGCAATTTTTCTGCCACCTATGGTCTAATACAAAGTCATTTTCACTCCCATTCTGCAAGTGTTGTTTTCCAAACAAGGAACTCACTTTACATGAAGGAGTTTATATTGTGGGCTTAACTCCAAAAATTTGGTGGGCTTAACCACATGTAGCATCATATGAAATAATCTGTTCTCATAGTAGAGATATTGCCTTTGAAAGCCAACCCGCTCTATCTATAATCTCTTGCTGCACAAAGTTACCACAAAACTGTGGATTAAAATGACCTTTTAGTTCTAACAATTTTGTGGGCTGAATAGGAGGTTCTACTCATTCGTATGGGCTCACTTTTTTGGCTGCAGTCAGCTGGGTGCTATGTTTCGGCTAAAGGGCCTAATTGGATACCTCGAAAGTATCTGAGATCTCATCAGGGATGGAAGATGGTTAAGAAGGCTTCTTCACACAGTGGTGGGAACACTTCATGAAAGTAAGTCATGAAGGACAAACACGTGATAAGACAACTCTTATGTCAACAGTACACATTGGCTAAGAACCCATGCTAATATAAGAAGGGGAAAATAAGATAATAACCTACCATAACCTACTACATTGGAATTTTGAGCAGAGTCTCCCCATGTTAAATTTTATTAATTATGAATGTTAGGCAAAAGTTACTTTAACTTGCTGAACAGATGCTGCAAAAATAGGACATGGAAACGTAACAAAGTGTGCAATGTTGATTTTTGGCTTTGTTTCCCAGTGAACAATTACCTTTCAAATATGTGGTTTGTAATATACAACCTTACCTTTATAGTCTTTTTTTTTTTTTTTTTTTTTTTAATTAAACTTTTATTTAATGAATATAAATTTCCAAAGTATAGCTTGTGGGTTACAATGGCTTCCCCCCTCCCATAACCTCCCTCCCGCCCGCAACCCTCCCCCCTCCCGCTCCCTTTCCCCCTCCATTCGTGTAAAGATTCATTTTCAATTCTTTTTGTATACAGAAGATCAGTTTAGTATATATTAGGTAAAGATTTCAACATTTTGCCCATATAGCAACATCAAGTGAAAAAACTACCATTGGATTACTAATTATAGCATAAAATAGCAATGTACAGCACATTAAAGACAGAGATCCTACATAATTTTTTTTCAAAATAATTAATTTTCTATGCCATTTCCATTTTAACACCAGGTTGTTTTTTTTTTTCATTTCCAATTCTCTTTATATACAGAAGATCACTTCAGTATATAATTAGCAAAGACCTCATCAGTCTGCGCCCACACAGAAACGCAAAGTATAAAAATACTGTTTCAGTACCAGTCGTAGCATCACTTGGCTTTAGACGACACATTGGGGACAGATCCCGCATGGGGTGTAAGTACACAGTGACTCCTGTTGCTGACTTAACAATTTGACACTCCTGTTCATGGCGTCAGTAATCTCCCTGGGCTCTAGTCATGAGTTGCAAGGGCTATGGAAGCCTTTAGGGTTCGCTGACTTTGATCTTATTCCGATAGGGTCATAGTCAAAGTGGATGTTCTCTCCTCCCTTCGGAGAAGGGTACCTCCTTCTTTGATGGCCCCGTTCTTTCCACTGGGATCTCACTCACAGAGATCATTCACTTAGGTCTTTTTTTTTTTTTCCCATGGTATCTTGGCTTTCCATGCCTGCTATACTCTCATGGGCTCTTCAGCCAGATCTGAATGCCTTGAGGGCTGATTCTGAGGCCGGAGTGTTGTTTAGGACATCTGCCATCCTATGAGTCTGCTGTGTATCCCACTTCCCATGTTGGATCTTTCTCTCCCTTTTTGATTCTATCAGTATTAGCGGATACTTATCTTGTTTGTGTGATCTCTTTGACTCTTAGACCTATCAGAGCTATCAATTGTGAGCTGAAATTGATCACTTGGACTAGTGCGATGGCATTGGTACATGCCATCTTGATGGAATTGTGTTGGAATCCCCTGCACATTTCTAACTCCCCCATTTGCAGCCAGTCCGATTGAGCATGTTCCTAATTGTTTACCTCCTCCCTCTCTTTTTCCACTCTTAGATTTAACAGGGATCACTTTTCAGTTAAAATTTAAACACCTGAGAATAATTGTGTGTTAATTACTGAGTTCAACCAATAGTACTAGAACAACAACAACAACAACGAATACTAAAAAGGATAGAGTATTACATTGTACATCTAAAGTCAGGACAGGAGCTGATCAGTTCATTGTTGCTTATAGTGTCCATTTCACTTAACAGGTTTTCTCTTTGGCGCTCAGTTGTCACCGATCAGGGAAAACAAATGAAATTTGTCTCTTTGGGACTGGCTTAATTCACTCAGCATGATGTTTTCCAGATTGCTCCATCTTGTTGCAAATGACTGGGTTTCATTGTTTCTTACTGCTGTATAGTATTCTATGGAGTACATGTCCCACAATTTCTTTATCCAGTCTACTGTTGATGGGCATTTGGGTTGGTTCCAGGTCTTAGCTATTGTGAATTGAGCTGCAATAAACATTAATGTGCAGATGGCTTTTTTATTTGCCAAATTAAATTCCTTTGGGTAAATTCCAAGGAGTGGGATGGCTGGGTTGTATGGTAGGGTTATATTCAGGTTTCTGAGGAATCTCCAGACAGACTTCCATAGTGGCTTAACCAGTTTGCATTCCCACCAACAGTGGGTTAGTGTCCCTTTTTCCCCACATCCTCTCCAGCATCTGTTGTTGGTAGATTTCTGAATGTGAGCTATTCTCACCGGGGTGAGATGGAACCTCATTGTGGTTTTGATTTGCATTTCTCTGATTGCTAGTGATCTTGAACATTTTTTCATGTGTCTGTTGGCCATTTGGATTTCCTCTTTCGAAAAATGTCTATTGAGTTCCTTGGCCCATCTCTTAAGTGGGTTGTTTGTTTTGTTGTTGTGGTTTTTCTTGATTTCTTTGTAGATTCTGGTTATCAATCCTTTATCTGTAGTATAATTTGCGAATATTTTTTCCCATTCTGTTGGTTGCCTCTTCACTTTCCTGACTGTTTCTTTCGAGGTACAGAAGCTTCTCAATTTGATGCAATCCCAAATGTTAATTTTGGTTTTGACTGCCTGTGCTTTTGGAGTATTTTCCAGGAAGTCTTTGCCTGTGCCTATATCTTGCAGGGTTTCTCCAATGCTCTCTAATAATTTGATGGTTTCGGGTCGTAGATTTAAGTCTTTAATCCATGTTGAGTGAATTTTTGTGTAAGGTGATAGGTATGGGTCTTGCTTCAAGCTTCTGCACGTGGAAATCCAATTTTCCCAGCACCATTTATTGAATAGACTGTCCTTATTCCAGGGATTAGATTTGGATCTTTGGTCAAATATAAGTTGGCTGTAGATGTTTGGATTGATTTCTGGTGTTTCTATTCTGTTCCATTGGTCTATCCATCTGTTTCTGTACCAGTACCATGCTGTTTTGATAACAACTGCCCTGTAGTATGTCCTAAAATCAGGTATTGTGATGCCTCCGGCTTTGTTTTTGTTGTACAGGATTGCTTTGGCTATTCGAGGTCTTCTGTGTCTCCATATGAATTTCAGCATCATTTTTTCTAGATCTGTGAAGAAGGTCTTCGGGATCTTGATGGGTATTGCATTGAATGTATAAATTGCTTTTGGGAGGATAGACATTTTGATGATGTTGATTCTTCCAATCCATGAGCATGGAAGATTTCTCCATTTTTTGGTATCCTCTTCTATTTCTTTCTGTAAGGTTTTGTAGTTTTCATCGTAGAGATCTTTAACGTCTTTGGTTAAGTTTATTCCAAGGTATTTGATTGTTTTTGTAGCTATTGTGAATGGGATTGATTTTAGAAGTTCTTCCTCAGCCGTGGCATTGCCTGTGTATACAAAGGCTGTTGATTTTTGTGCATTGATTTTATATCCTGCTACTTTGCCAAACTCTTCGATGAGTTCCAGCAGTCTCTTAGTAGAGTTCTTTGGGTCCCCTAAATAAAGAATCATATCATCTGCAAAGAGGGATAGTTTGAGTTCGTCCTTCCCGATTTGTATCCCTTTAATTTCTTTTTCTTGCCTAATAGCTCTGGCCAAAACTTCCAGAACTATATTGAATAGCAGTGGTGAGAGAGGGCATCCCTGTCTGGTACCAGATTTCAGTGGAAATGCTTCCAACCTTTCCCCATTCAATAGGATGTTGGCCGTGGGTTTTTCATATATTGCTTTGATTGTATTAAGGAATGTTCCTTCCATACCCAGTTTGCTTAGAGTTTTCATCATGAAAGGGTGTTGTATTTTATCAAATGCTTTCTCTGCGTCTATTGAGAGAATCATATGGTTTTTCTTCTGCAGTCTGTTAATGTAGTGTATTACGTTGATTGTTTTGCGAATGTTGAACCATCCCTGCATACCGGGGATGAATCCCACTTGGTCTGGGTGGATGATCTTTCTGATGTGTTGTTGCATTCTATTGGCCAGAATTTTATTGAGAATTTTTGCATCTATGTTCATCAGGGATATTGGTCTGTAATTCTCTTTCAGTGTTGCGTCTCTTTCTGGCTTAGGAATTAAGGTGATGGTGGCTTCATAGAAGGAATTTGGGAGGATTCCCTCTTTTTCGATTGCTCTGAATAGTTTGAGAAGAATTGGAGTTAGTTCTTCTCTAAATGTCTGGTAGAACTCAGCAGTGAATCCATCTGGCCCTGGGCTTTTCTTTGTTGGGAGGGCCTTTATTACTGTTTCAATTTCTGTGTCAGTTATTGGTCTGTTTAGGTTTTCTATGTCTTCCTGGCTCAATTTAGGGAGGTTGTATGTGTCCAAGAATCTGTCCATTTCTGATAGATTTTCTTGTTTGCTGGCATACAAGTCCTTGTAGTAATTTCTGATGATTCTTTTTATTTCTGTGGCGTCTGTTGTTACGTTTCCCATTTCATCTCTGATCCTATTGATTTGGGTCTTTTCTCTTCTTTTTTTAGTTAGTTGGGCCAATGGGGTGTCAATTTTGTTTATTTTTTCAAAAAACCAGCTCCTCGTTTGGCTGATTTTTTGTAATGTTTTTTTGGATTCAATCTTGTTGATTTCTTCTCGGATTTTAATTATTTCTCTTCTCCTACTGGGTTTGGGTTTGGTTTGCTGCAGATTTTCTAGATCCTTGAGGTGACTTGAAAGCTCATCTATTTGGTGCCTTTCCAATTTCTTGATGTAGGCACCTATTGATATAAACTTTCCTCTTAACACTGCTTTTGTTGTATCCCATAGGTTTTGGTATGTTGTGCTGTTATCCTCATTTACTTCCAGAAAATTTTTGATTTCTCTTTTAATTTCTTCTATGACCCATTGTTCATTCAGGAGCATGTTGTTCAATCTCCATGTGTTTGCACGTGCTCTAGGGATTCCTGAGTTGCCAATTTCCAATTTCATTCCTTTGTGGTCTGAGAAGCTGCATGGTATGATTCTAATTCTTTTGAATTTGCTGAGACTTGCTTTATGGCCTAGTATGTGGTCAATCCTAGAGAGGGTTCCATGTACTGCTGAGAAGAATGTAAAGTCCTTAGATGTAGGATGAAATGTTCTGTAGATGTCTGTTAGATCCATTTGGGCTATAGTGTCATTTAAATCTACTGTCTCCTTGTTGATCTTCTGTCCTGTTGATCTGTCTATCTCTGAGAGTGGAGTATTGAAGTCCCCCAGTACTATTGTATTAGGGTCTAAGTCTCCCTTTAAGTCCCTTAACAAGTCTTTTAAATAGGCTGGTGCCCTGTAATTAGGTGCATATACGTTGATAATCGTTATATCTTCCTGTTGAATGGATCCCTTAATCATTATATAGTGCCCCTCTTTGTCTCTCCTAACAGTTTTTGTGGTAAAGTTTATGTTGTCCGATATTAAGATGGCTACGCCCGCTCTCTTTTCATTTCTGTTGGCGTGGTATATCTTTTTCCAGCCTTTCACTCTCAGCTTGTATGGATCATTTTTGGATAGATGGGTTTCTTGTAAGCAGCAAAAGGATGGGTTTTGGTCCTTAACCCAATCGGCCAATCGGTGTCTTTTAACTGGACAGTTCAAGCCATTAACATTCAATGTGACTATTGAGAAGGAGTAACTTTGCCCTGCCATTTGCCAAAGATATTTTCTAATATCTGGTTTGAGCTTCTTGTGATCTTTTGCTCTGAGGTTTCCTTCCTTTACCTTCTTTCATATTGGTGACCGTGTTTCTGTGTTTCTGTATGTAACACATCTTTAAGCATCTTTTGCAGGGCTGGACGAGTGGCGACAAATTCTTTCAATTTCTGTTTGCTGTGAAAGGTCTTAATTTCACCTTCATTCACAAATGAGAGCTTTGCAGGATATAATATTCTGGGCTGGCAGTTTTTCTCTCTTAGTACCTGGGCTATATCTCGCCATTCTCTCCTGGCTTGTAGGGTTTCTGATGAGAAATCAGCTGTAAGTCTAATTGGAGATCCTCTGAGAGTAATCTGGCGTTTCTCTCTTGCACATTTTAGGATCTTTTCTTTGTGTTTCACTGTGGTGAGTTTGATTACGACGTGTCTTGGTGAGGATCTCTTTTGATCATGTTTATTAGGGGTTCTCTGAGCTTCCTGTACTAGGATGTCTCTGTCCTTCTCCAAACCTGGGAAATTTTCTGCTAGTATCTCACTAAAAAGGCCTTCTAATCCTTTCTCCCTTTCCATGCCTTCAGGAACTCCTAGAACCCGAATGTTGGGTTTTTTAATAGTATCCTGTAGATTCCTAACAGTATTTTTTAGATTACTGATTTCTTCTTCTTTTTTTTGATTTGACTGTTTCCTTTCCTGTTCTCTGTCTTCTAATTCCGATATTCTCTCTTCTGCTTCATCCATTCTGTTTTTAAGGCTCTCTAATGTGTTTGCCATTTGATCTATTGAGTTCTTCATTTCATTGAGATTTTTTGCCAGTACTGCAGTTTCCTGTTCCACTAATTTCTTCATTTCATTTTGATTCCTCCTTAATATTTCATTTTCACGGGAGAGATTTTCTATCTTGTCCATTAAGGATTTCTGTAGTTCAAGAATTTGTTTTTGAGAACTTCTTAATGTTCTTATGAAATTTTTGCCATCTGCTTCGTGCATTTGCTCTAACTGTTCCTCTTCATAATCTTGCATTGGCGTGTCTTGTTCACTTGGGGGCGTCATAGTGCTATCCTTATCTTTGGTACCTCCGCTTCTATGTTTCTTGCTTGGCATGTTAGAGATAGTTTGTGGTGTTTTTGTTTTTGTTTTTGTTTTTGTTTTTGTTTTTGTTTTTTTCTCTCGTTATACTGTGCCTCTGAGTGAGCTGTCTGTTTTGTTGGAGCCTTAGGGGCTGTGATGGGTGTGGCTAGAGAGCTATGCTTGTTTCTTGAGGTTTAAGGCTGTGTAAAGAGCGACTCTCCTGGATTACTTGCTCCTTGCTGGCTCGCTCTCTCTCTCTCTCTCTCTCTCTCTTTTTTTTTTTTTTTTTCTTTTGACTCAGTTGGGAGTGGAGTTGAGGGTAGTTGAAATCTAGCCTCTGTGGGTATTCGTTTGATTTATGCCTGGGAACATACACAGGGTTTATGCAGCCCTCAATGTGTTCTCCAGTTTCGCTAATGATACTGAGTTTGGCTGAGCTTTACATATGTAAAATCGCGGTGCTCTTTGTTTTGCTTGGTGAGTGAAGGGAGAGGCCTCTGTTCCCCCTCCCACCAGTGTCTCGGACTTGTCAGGTCTTTGTCTTACCGACCTCCGTTCCCGCGCTGGCGAGATTCTGTGGCTCTGGCTCCTCTCCCGCTCTGCTCGTCTCGGTTGGTTTTCCACGCGGTGGGTTCCCTGTAAGTCCTCCGTGTCTCATCCACAAGGTCCGGAAGCGTCTCCTCTGCAGTTTTTTTTTTTTTGAGTCTTTTCCTGAGGCTACAGTAATTCCACTTTTATGAGAGTTTATTTTCCCAAACTAAGGCACACGTCCTCACTATCCGCCATCTTACCTTTATAGTCTTTTGAAATTGGATTTCAGGTCTTATTGATAGCCTTAGTAGTGAATGTCTATGATAAATTTATAGTTAATGGTCTTTTGAAGTTCTTGAATTTTTAAATAAAGCTTTCAAAAAGGATTCCTTTGTATAATGCAGATTTCTGTCTTCACTTTGAAGCTATTTTAAGATAATTTTATAAATTATTTATATTTACTACATGGTAGTGACAAGTAACAAATATTCCCTGAAAAGTTCCAATAGATTTACTATGAATTTTCAAAGTCCTTAGAACAAGATGAAAACTTTTGCTACACATGCTTTTGATGAATAATTTCTCCCAATGTAATTATAGATATAATTCAGCATTTATCACCTGTCACCATTGAGCAAACAGCAAAGAAGGAACCCTTAGACAGAATTAAATGAACATCAAAGAGCTAAATGCTATAGGAATAAAAATATTTATTCAAATGCTAATGTAATATTTGGCATTAAAATTAAATGGCATAAAATGTTTTTCATGTAAGCATGCAAAACTACCACTGAAATCATGCTTATAATTTTTTGTAGGCTAAACACTAAAAGGTTTAAATTAGTAATAGATTTTTAAATTTTTTTATTGAAGCTGAGGCTATGGCTACAAATAAAGTTCATATCTTAGGACCTACATTTTTATGTGGTCATAGACACAAACTCTTTTCACAATGTTGGCTATCAAAGGAACTCTTACTCTTGTGCTATGTTTGAATAATATCAAAATAATTTTGCTATCGTGTAATCTGATTATTGCCAAGCTTTCCTTTGAAGTTATTTCTTAAAATCTTGGGATCTATTACTAATGATGTCAGTGTATGTCACGTCGATCAGAATGTAGTAACACAGCCACTCCCAGCTGAAAAGGAGGCTGGGAAACAACCTTCATTTGCATCTGTTCAGGTTAATATTCTACTTGGATATTGCCTGAACCATCGTTTCTCTTCACATTCTCTGTACTCTTCCCAGTACCTAACAGCATTGATGTGTGTGTGTGTGTGTGTGTGTTTGACAGGCAGAGTGGACAGTGAGAGAGAGACAGAGAGAAAGGTCTTCCTTTGCCGTTGGTTCACCCTCCAATGGCCACCGCGGCCGGTGTGCTGCAGCCAGCGCACCGCGCTGATCCAAAGGCAGGAGCCAGGTGCTTATCCTGGTCTCCCATGCAGTGCAGGGCCCAAGCACTTGGGCCATCCTCCACTGCCAGGCCATAACAGAGAGCTGGTCTGGAAGAGGTGCAACCAGGACAGAATCGGCACCCCGACTGGGCCTAGAACTCAGTGTGCCAGCACCGCTAGGTGGAGGATTAGCCTGTTGAACCACAGCGCCAGCAGCATTGATGTTAAATTGTTGAATAAACTAATAATGAAAGACTGAATGGGTGGAGCAAAGTAGTACATAAATACATAAATATTTCAGTATTATTTTAAGAAAAATGTATTTAAAACTGGCTATTAATGAATGCAATTCAAGCTTCCAAAATATCATCCTAATCAGTTTCTCAAACGTTTTGGAAAATACACTGAAATAGATGTCGACTCCTAAATTTTAAAATGCTAAGTAAAAAAATATATATATAAGCTTACAATGGGACTGGTGTTTGGGCTAGCAGTTAAGATGCTGGTTACAATGCCTGCAACCCGTATCAGTGTACCTGGGTTCAACTTCTGACTCAGTTCCCAATTCCAGCTCCCTCCTAATGTGCACCCTGAGAGGTAATGGTGACAGTTCAAGGAGTTGTGTCCCTGCTACTCACTTACAAGGTTTGTTTGAGACCCCAGATCCTGGTTTCAATTCCTTATCTGGGTCATTGTAGACAATTAGGGAGTAAAGCAGTAGATGGGAGTGTTTTCTCCTTCTCCCTCTCCTTCTCAAATAAAATAATCTTTCAAAAAAAGGTAGTTTACTTAAAATAATTTCAGAGCATATGGGTATACAAATCAATGAGCAGTAAGTGAATTAAATGTCCTATCTTAACTGTGAAAAATAGTAACTTGAACAATGAGTAGCTGACCACATATGTGGAATTCCAAGTGCTGTACCAAACATATCATCTCATTTGATCTTTCAAGTATGCCAGACAATGAAACCCAGGCAAACCATCCCAGAGATGAGGAACTTAACTCCATAGATTCAAGATAAATTTCCCATCATCACAGGACCAGACATGGAGCTGACTGCCTCTCAAACCTTTCCACACCATGAGAGTATCAGATAGAAAATGAGGGAATGAGGCTGGATTGGAAGCTGAGAGGCAGACCAGGGATGGCCTTGAAATCAGGACAAGAGAATGCTGCTTTCTTCTGACAAAAACTGGGAATTGCTATAAATGTTGAAGAATATGAAAAAAAATAAGATCTTACAGATATTATCTTGAGAGCATTGCACAAGATCAGTAGAAGGTGAACAAGTAGAGGTTGATTTGGTACTCAAAGTTCTTCAGCAGTTTAGTATGTGTCTAGACTAGAATTGCAGCTCCAGAATTTAAAACATTGTTATGTACATAGATATATTACAAAGCAGGAGGAATTAGAAGGGCAACGGGTGCACAACAGGTTCCAGAGGCTGTGAAGTCATGGTCAGAATGCTCTTCCATCTGCCTGATACACTAACGTGCCATTTAGTGCACCCTCAAGCTAGCTGTCAACAGAGTTATACAGCACAAGAAAAGCTTTCATACACACCTTCAGACCAGCATCCCATTGGGCTGAGCACTCGAAGTCTTAAATAATTCTCTTCTCTCCCAAAGTCTCTGGCATTTTTTCCTTTCTTTGAATTTTTTTTTAACTACTTCAGGAGCAGATAGACAAAGGGAGCTCTCATCCACTGGTTTATTCCCCTAATGCCCACTGGCTAGGACAAGGCCAAGCTGAAGATGGCAACAAAATACTCATTCCACATCTCCCATCTAAATGGCAGGAACTCAAGTACTTGAGCTGCATCCCAAGTTCTGCACTTCCAAGAAGTGGTAATCAAAAGCCAGAGCCAGGAATCTAACCCAAGTACTCTAATATGGGACCTAGGCGTCTTAACTGATATTTTAACAAGGACAAATATTCATCTTCCAGATGTTTTCTCCCTCCAACATAAAACAGGGTGCTCTGATGGGAAGCAGAGGTATCCACAGTAACCATAAGAACCTCCACACCCACCTATCACACACTGAAGTTGTGGACCTCCACTTAGGTTTCTCTGGTCCATCCACATTGCAACATGTATCAATGTGTCACTCCCCCACACTCCTGAAACTATTTAAGCTATACAAACTTCATGTATTTAATAAATACAACTTGAGGAACACAGTGATTCTTCCCACCCTACCAGCCCTCCCACTAGCACTCCCAACCTTCTTCCTCCTCCCTCTCCTATTCCATGTGCTTTTATTATCACAACAATAATATACAGCCTGGGTATATTCATTTTATTTATCCACTCATTAGTGATGGGCATTTGAATTGTTTCCACTGTTTAGCAATGACAATAATACCACAGACGTTCATGTACAAGTTTTTGTGTAAGTACATAGCTTTATTACTCTCCAGCATACATTTGCAGTCAAAATTCTGGATCACGTGGCTATGCCATGTTCAAGTATTTGAGGAATTGCTAGACTCCTTTCAAAGCAGCTGCACTGTCTCACATCCTCACAGTCAGTGTATATAGGTTTCAATTTACCTATGCATTATCAATAATTACTTTTATCTGTCTTCTTATAAAGCTTTATTTATTTATTTAAAAGGCACAGTGACACTGGCCTCAGAATCAGCCCTTAAGGCATTCAGATCCAGCTAAAAAGCCCATGAGAGTATTTCAGGCATGGAAAGCCAAGACACTCTGGCAAAAAAAAAAAAAAACACACATACACACACACACACACCACCTAAATGAAAGATCTCTGTGAGTGAGATCCCAGCAGAAAGAACAGGCCACCAAAGAAGGAGGTACCTTTCTCTAAAGGGAGGAGAGAACCACTTTGACTATGACCTGGTCTAAATAAGATCAGAGTTGGTGAACTCAAAAGGCTTCCATAGCCTTGGCAACCCATGACAGGAGCCTAGGGTGCTTACTGACGCCATAAATAAGAATGTCAATTGTTAAGTCCACAACAGGAGTCACTGTGCACTTACTCCACATGTAGGATCTCTGTCCTTAATGTGTTGTACTATGTGAATTAACGGTATAACTAGTACTCAAACACTTTATTCTTTGTGTTTCTGTATGGGTGCAAACTGTTGAAATCTTTACTTAGTATATACTAAATTGATCTTATATATATAATTAAAAATGAATCTTGACATGAATGGGATGGGGGAGGGAGAGAGGGAGCAGGAGATGCGATGGTTGTGGGTGGGAGGGACGTTATGGGCGGAAAAAGCCACTGTAATCCAAAAGCTGTACCATGAAAATTTATATTTATTAAATAAAAGTTAAAAAAAAACATATAAGGCTCTATGACATGAAAAAGAAAAAAATAAAATAAATGGCAAAGTGACAGAAAGACAGACAGACAAAAATAGATTTTTCTATTCACTGTTTAACTCCACAAATACCGACAATAGCCAGGACTAAGTCAGGTTGAAGCCAGGAGCCTAGAACTCCATCCAGGTCTCCCAGAGGAGTGGCAGGAACCCAAGTAAAGAAACCATCACCGGCTGCCTCCCAGGTGCATTAGCAGGAAGCTGGATCAGAAGCAGAGGTAAGATTAGATCCAAGGTATTTCCATATGGGTTATGAGCATCCCAAGTAGAGCCACAGGCCATGCCACGTCTACCCCTTTTTTATTATAGTCATCTTAATAGACGGCAAGTACTATCGTATGGTGGTTTTGTTTCAAATTTCCCAGATATGTATTGATGTGCAGTATGCTATCATGCTTATTAATAGGCCATTTGTTTATCTTCTATGGAGAACTGTCTATTCAGATTCTTTGTCATTTTTACTTGGGTTATTTGTCTTTTTACTATTGAGTTATATAGACTTCTTATATTACAGATACAAGTCTCTTATTAGATACGTGAGTTCCAGCATCTTCTCTCATGTTTTGGGTTGTCTTTTTTGTTCATTTGTTTTTTCAAAGAGCCATTGGAAGCACAAAAACATTTTAATTTTGATATATTCAGTATTTTTTCTTCTATTTTGGGTCATATCTAAGAAACAATGGCCTAATCCAAGTCATTAAGATTTAATGCTAAGCTTTCTTCCAAAAGGCTTATAATTTTAACAATTACATTTAGATATTTGATCCACTTTGAATTTTTACATAGTGTGTATGGTAGAGGTCCAACATTATTCTACATGAGAATATGTAGTTGTCGCAACCCATTTGTTGGAAATAACTATTTTTCCTCTATTGCATTATGTTGAGGCCCTTGTGAAAGATCTCTGGGCTCTAATTCTAAAGGCATATTTCTAGGTTCCCAATTATATTTCATTGATATATCTTTATGTCAATGCCAGTCTATTTTTTATAGTAGTTCTGCATTATGTTTTGAAATCAAGAAAATAGCCTTCCAATTTTGTTTTTCTTTTTCAAGATTTTTTTTGGCATCTATGCTTCTATGGCTCCTCTGAATCTCCAAATGAATTTTGGAATTTGCTTGAAAATTTCCCAGCTAATATTCAATAGGGAGCACTTTTTTTTCATTTGACAGAGTTTTAGACAGTGAGAGACAGACAGAGAAAAAGGTCTTCCTTCCGTTGGTTCACCCCCTAAATGGCTGCTACAGCTGGCGCTGTGCAAATCCAAAGCCAGGAGCCAGGTGCTTCTTCCTCATCTCCCATGTGGGTGCAGGGGCCCAAGCACCCGGGCCATCCTCCACTGCCTTCTCAGGCCACAGCAGAGAGCTGGACTGGAAGAGGAGCAGCCGGGACCAGAACCCAGTGTCCATATGGGACGCTGGCGCTGCAGGCAGAGGATTAACCAAGTGAGCCATGGCGCCGGCCCCCGGAGCACTTTTTCTTGAGATCTTTTGAAAAAGAGACCATCTTGAAACTTCAAATATACTTATCTAAAATGTAGTCCACGTGAAAATTTGTTCTTCCTGTTAGTGGTGGCTGAATCTAGTCTAGTACCCCAATAAATCTGTGGTTTATTTAAGCTCTACAGTATCTTCTTCAGGTATGTTGGCAATCTTCCTTCCCTATATTATGCCACTATTAAACAAGTTTCCAAAGACCAATTATCAGAACATATCCCTAATCTTACCAAAAGTAGAAAATGCATCAGCTGAAACATCAATTTCATTCATCTCACTAACTAAAAGCAAACTCCTATTATTAGCACATCCTTACTAATTACCCTTATTGCTATGAATCTTTGATCCCAGCCTTTTAGTGTTCATTTCCATCCTAATGGATGAGCTCATATCATGCATTATTGATGAAATAAGACTGCAGTCATCTTCCTAAACCTGTCTCTACATCCATCTTCTCTTTCATATTTACTTAGGAGGAATAATACTTTATCCACTAAACACAGGAAGAAATCTGTTTTCCATCTCCCTTTTTCTCTTGTCTTCAAGATTCTTAATCATCCATTTGTCATCTCTTTTGTCTCTCTTCTACTGAATTATTTCCAAGAGGACAAAAACATAGTTCATTATCCTCTCGTCACATTTAAAAACATGCCCTCCTTTGATAACACATTTTTCTCCAACTACCATTCCAATTGTTCACTTGCTTTCATAACCAAATCCAAAGCAGAGCTGCTGCACCAATTACTTCCAATTTTTGATTTCCATTTCACTCTGTATGATTTCTCTCTCCATTACACTGACATTACTCTAAATATTAGTCAACAAACTCTTGAGCAATCCAATGGTCACACCTCATTATTCAATCGTATTTTATATATCAGAAGCATTCCAACAATTGGCCATTCATGCTCCTTCATGAACTCTTTAGTTTCTAGAAGGACTCCCACCCAAGGCTTTCATGTATCTCACTTACTGCTCCTTTGAATTCCTTTTTCTCTTGCACATGCTCTATTTTCTCTCTAATCTTGGCACTTCTCAAGGTTCACTCCTTGTTCTGCTTTTCTCCTTACATTCTGTTCTTGAAGGATCCTATTTATCCCAATTGATTTACACTCCACATAGGTGCTACTGTCTCGCATAAACATATTTGAATTGCTCTCAATGGTGTCCTCTTTTGAGAAGCAATATAATGTGTTGAATTCCCTGAGTCTGAAATTTAGTGTTATCATTTTCTAGCTAAGAGGACTTGTTAACATTAACTTCTTAGTGCCACACTTTCCCCATTTATAAAATGGTAAAAATGGTAATGATATAAACATAGATCTCCTAAGAGTGTTGGGAAAATCCAGTGAGTTCCATGTGAAGCTATTAGAACATGACTGGTCCTCTGTAAGTTGCCAAAAGAGCCCAGCTCACATTAAAGCTTTATGTTCATCATTATTAGTCCCCAATAAATATTGCTGTAAGTGGACTTAATGAAAGAAAACATATGAAGCAAAGCAAACGTTAGACTCCAAGACAGAGGATATACAATAAACAGGAACCAAGACACCACTAATGGGAGAAATAGATGTGGCCTTCTTAAAATCAGGTCACCAGGGCTGTTGCTGAGCCTCTAGAGTTTTGTTGACAAAGGTGAGGAAGGTCACCCTGGCTCTCTATAGTTCCAAGCTTCTGACAGGTTCCTTGGGGATTCTCTGCTTCTAAGTGTTTGTAACAGTCACTACCATCCTAGAAAACCGCAGTGTGTTTCCTCCCTATAATCTAAAAGTCTAGCATTCTGGCTTTCCCACTTTTTAAATTATTTAGTTAGAATATGTTTACAGGCATGTAATGACTGGGTCAGTAAGAAGAAACATTTTTATGCTTCTTGACAGATTTTTTTGTAATTACCAAATCAATTCATATTAATTCCAGAAAAGTATACACATCTGTTAACTTACAGGATATTAGTCAAGGTTACATTGTATATTAGAAAGAGAAAATATAACCTGTTTATGATGAAGTTAGAAATCATGGTCACTATTGTGGTGATAAAGCAGAGGGAAATTCTTTTAGGCCCTGTAGTTGTCCTGCTAAGGCCCTTGTACAACGTGTATAACCTTTCAAGGATTTAGGACATCAATTTAACTCTAAGGTCTTGAGTTTTAACAGTTTGGTTAAACATGCATAATGAAATGATTATGCATGCTAGCATACAGTGATAAATATTTTTAAATGTGGGAACCTCTTAATGAATTTATAGATGTCCGTTAAATTACACAAAAATTTTCTCTTTAGATGTGTTTGTGGTATTTGTTAATATAATTCAATCCCTAATTTTTAGTACAAAGAAATATTCTTGACTTTAGACTTCAGTGAAGATTAATCATTATCCAATATTCTCACTTAACAGTTTTCTGTCTTGGTGCACAGATTCATCTCAAAACCACTCTTAGTTACCTGCTCATGTGTTCATTCTGGCTTTGTTTCTGGATAAGTAAGAAAATAAGGATCATAAACTTTTCTTATTTCAAACTGGCAAAGCAAAACAGCACTGTCCTTATATTTGCATATAGAAGGTTGTCAGCTATGCAATTTGTCAGCAAACTTCCTGTGATCCAGTATCATAGGTTAAATGTATTTATTCAACTGAAACAGATTTATAGACCATGAAAAACCCATCAATGATATTTTTTTTCAGACAGAGGAAAATGCAAATCTAAGTCTTAGAACTAACACTTTCAAAACAACCTTAGGTAAAAATAAGAAAGAACTAGAAAATAACCAAATATGGTTTCCCCTCTAACTGCACTCAATAAAATCTATTCCATCTCAGATTATATTCACTTCAAAATATTTTCCAATGCCCTTTCAATGCCTAATGCACACTTTCTCCTTTGACTATTCCCATTCTTACGTGTACCATTCATGAAATTTTCATGAAAGCTAGTCTGTACTGGTTTTCTCAATCTGTGATTCTTTTCTCCACATACATTCTCCGGAGAAAAGGGTTCACTTCTACACATATTTTCTATCTTCTGCAGAAACTACTAGAGTAACCTATGCTCATTTCCTAACACTTCTTTCAATTTTACAATGCTATTACCACAATTTTTAATAGTTAAACTTTGGATTCCTGGTAAAAAGAACAATATTTAAGATGTAAAAATCAATGTTTATCCATATATGAAATGCAATGCAGGTGTTAATATTAGGTTTCTGAAATTTGTAAATGATATCAGTAAACTTTTGACATAATGTATTTTGAAATGTACTATGTTCAACATATCAAATAGTTCTAAAAAAATTACATAGAAGTAAGTTCACTGCCAGTTCTGGCTATGACAAAGTATCTTATAGCAGATTTTCCCACTGAAAACAAATATCTACATGAAAGAAAGTAAGATATGTGAAGGCATTGGAAGCCTTAACAGTAGGCAGGATTTGGGAATCCGAGACCCTAAACAGAAGACAAACACATTGAATTGACCTTTTCTGCTCCCCCCCCCCCATAAGTCTTGGCTTATTGGGAATATCAGAGCTGAATATGTACAAATCTGAGCACAAAATGGCAGCTAAGAGGCAAAGAAACAAAATGGAACTCAGTTTTCAAGAAGGAGTAACAACAACTGGAGCTTACAGCTACCTCAACAGCCAAGACTTCAAGGCCCAAGACTACAGAGAGAATAAAGAACAGAGGCACATTCTGTAATATTTTTACAGATTGAAGCATTTGCAGAACAGTAAACGGCACAAAACACAACAACTTAGTCAACGGAAAGTGGCAGCTAGCAACTTCAAAATCAAAGACGACTCTGGAGGACTTACAGTCCTGCTGAGACAAAAATGGAGATGAAGGTCTACAAGGAAGACTAAAGAGTTTAAACGCTATGACTTCAAACTATTAGAGAGCATTGGAGAAACCCTGCAAGATATAGGTACAGGCAAAGACTTCTTAGAAAAGACCCCAGAAGCACAGGCCGTCAAAGCTGAAATTAACATTTGGGATTGCTTCAAATTGAGAAGTTTCTATACTTCAAAAGAAACAGACAGGAAAGTGAAGAGGCAACCAACAGAATGGGAAAAAATATTTGCAAACTATGCAACAGATAAAGGGTTGATAACCAGAATCTACATAGAAATCAAGAAACTCCACAACATCAAAATAAACAACCCACTTAAGAAATGGGCCAAGGACCTCAATAGACATTTTTCAAAACAGGAAATCAAAATGGCCAACAGACACATGAAAAAATGTTCAAGATCACTAGCAACCAGGGAAATGCAAATTAAACCACAATGAGGTTTCACCCCACCCCAGTCGGAATGGCTCACATTCAGAAATCTACCAACAATAGATGCTGGAGAGGATGTGGAGAGAAAGGGACACTAACCCACTGTTGGTGAGAATGCAAACTGGTAAAGCCACTATGGAAGTCAGTCTGAAGATTCCTCAGAAACCTGAATATAACCCTACCATACAACCCAGCCATCCCACTCCTTGGAATTTACCCAAAGGAAATTAAGTTGGCAAACACAAAAGCTGTCTGCACCTTAATGTTTATTGCAGCTCAATTCACAATAGCTAAGACCTGGAACCAATCCAAATGCCCATCAACAGTAGACTGGATAAAGAAATTATGGGACATGTACTCTATAGAATACTATACAGCAGTAAGGAACAATGAAACCCAGTCATTTGCAACAAGATGGAGGAATCTGGAAAACGTGATGCTGAGTGAAATAAGCCAGTCCCAAAGGGACAAATATCATATGTTCTCCCTGATCGGCGACAACTAATTGAGCACCAAAGGGGGAAACTGTGGAAGTGAAATGGACACTATGAGAAACAGTGACTTGATCAGCTCTTGTCCTGACTGTTGATGTACAAGTTAATACTTTATCCCTTTAGTATTTTTTTTTGTTCTAGTACTATTGGTTGAACACTGTAATTAACACACAATTAATCTTAGGTATTTAAATTTTAACTGAAAAGTGATCCCTGTTAAATATAAGAGTGGGAATAAGAGAGGGAGGAGATGTACAATTTGGCACATGCTCAATCAGACTTGTCACAAATGGTGGAGTTAGAAACATGCCAGGGGATTCCAATTCAATCCCATCAAGGTGGCATGTACCAATGCCATCTCACTAGTCCAAGGGATCAATTTCAGTTCACAATTGATCACACTAATAGGTCTAAGAGTCAAAGGAATCACACAAGACTAGTGTCTGCTAATACTAACTGATAGAATCAAAAAGGGAGAGAACGATCCATCATGGGAAGCAGGATACACAGCAGACTCATAGAATGGCAGATGTCCTAAATAGCACTCTGGCCTCAGAATCAGCCCTTAAGGCAGTGGGATATGGCTGAAGATCCCATGAAAGTATTTTAGGCATGGAAAGCCAAGACACCCTGGGGAAAAAAAAAAAGATGACCTAAATGAAAGATCTCTGCGAGTAAGATCCCAGTGGAAAGAACGGGGCCATCACAAAGAAGGAGGTACCTTTCTCTGAGGGGAGGAGAGAACTTCCACTTTGACTATGACCCTGTCGGAGTAAGATCAAAGTCGGCCAACTCAAAAGGCTTCCATAGCCTTGGCAACTCATGACTAGAGCCTAGGGAGATTACTGACGCCATAAACAAGAGTGTCAAATTGTTAAGTCAACAACAGGAGTCACTGTGTACTTACGTCCCATGTGGGATCTGTCTTTAATGTGCTATCCAATGTGAAGTAATGCTGTAACTAGTACTGAAACAGTATCTTACACTTTGTGTTTCTGTGTGGGTGCAAACTGATGAAATCTTTACTTAGTATATACTGAATTGATCTTCTGTATATAAAGATAATTGAAAATGAATCTTGATGTGAATGGAAGGGGAAAGGGGAGGGTTGCGGGTGGGAGGGAAATTATGGGGC
Source organism: Lepus europaeus (assembly GCF_033115175.1). NCBI lineage: Eukaryota > Metazoa > Chordata > Mammalia > Lagomorpha > Leporidae > Lepus > Lepus europaeus. The sequence goes on along the minus strand of NC_084839.1, from coordinate 71,618,931 downwards.
AAAAGCCATTGTAATCCATAAGCTGTACCTTGGAAATTTATATTTACTAAATAAATAAATAAATAAATAAATGCTATGACTTCAGTTGAACCTATGGATCTATAAGTTCAGTGTGAAAGCAATCCAGTCCCATAATGGATGAAGGTGATCTACATGGATTATCAAAATTGTCACCCCAAAGAAAAGTCAATAGGTTGTGAGGAGATATCTTGTAAATGTTCAAAATGTTTCATAATGAACCCAAGCATTGAATTAAACACACACACACACACACACACACACCATATGGTGGAGTTGGGTGTGGAGAAGGATAGCAAGAAGGGAGAGACATACGAAGATTAAGGAGGAAAAGAACTAACAGAAAATCCAGGTGTTAGAGTTAATAAAGAGACTTCAATTTTTTTAGCATTTTTAAAGCATGTTATCTATGTTTGATTGTGTCCAAAAATACAGAAGAGGAAAATGGATAATTTTTCCTATAGAAATATAAATTATAAAACTTTTAGATGAAAAATTATAAAATCATAACCATCAAGTTAAAAATCTATTATATATAACCACAATTTAGAGAAAGAAGAAATAGGAAACTATAATCCAGCTCCAATGAAATCACATAGGCTAAATATTATATACAAAAATATTACTATATTGGGGCCAGTGGTGTGGCGCAGCAGGTTAATGCCCTGGCCTGAAATCCGGTATCCCATATGGGCACTGGTTCTAGTCCTGGCTGCTCCTCTTCCAATCCAGTTCTCTGCTATGGCCTGGGAAAGCAGTGGAAGATAGTTCAAGTCCTTGGGCCCCTGCACCCATGTGGGAGACCTTGAAGAAGCTCCTGGCTCCTGGCTTCGGATCGGCACAGCTCTGGCCATTGCGGCCATCTGGGGGAGTGAACCAGCGAATGGAAAACCTCTCTCTCTCTACCTCTCTCTGTAACTCTGTCTTTCAAATAAATAAAAATGAATCTTTAAAAAAATATTACTATTAAGATACATATATTATAGCACAAGTCTAACACTTGTGAAATTAGAATTCCGGATGCAAAAAAGAAATGGTGATCAAAAATATTAGTTTCAAAAATTTAAAGGTTATATAGAAATGTACATTTTCACCAGGAGGACAGTGGAGTTTCAGTAGCTCCACATTCTTGCTGATGTTTGGTATTTGCCAGTGTTTGTCATCTTAGCTTCTCTAGTGTGTATATATAGTAATATCTTATTCTGGCTTTACTTTGCCTGTACAATATTATGGAGTATAATGACACAATTTAAGACCATTCCTTCCAGACCATCCTTTACATAATAAAAGTCTCAAATTAGAAGATCATAGAAAATTAACTAAGGTACACATGAAACCAAACTTCTGAAAAACTGCAATTTTTATAACATAATACAGGAGGAACTACATAAAAACAGACTAAAGGAAAACTGAGGCAGAAAGAACACTTGGGTGGGTCCGAGTTCTTGAATCTAAGAGAAAAGAGCATTTCAAGAGGCAGAAATGATCAACTATTTTAAATGCTTCCAAGAAATTAAATATTAAAAAGTGTGGACACTATTTCTCAACAGATAATCTCAGGTGTCATGAATACGGAGGGAAGGAGGTGCATATAATGGAGAGAGAAGCCATACTATAATAAACTGAAGATAAAGAATAGATATTGTACCTGTAGTATTTCAACCTAGGAATATGCCTATTAAAGACAACGGAGGCTAGAAATGGCAGCTGGATGAAGTAGATCTATGGAACGTTTAATTTAAAATATGAAAGTACAAAGAATAATATAACTACAACATTCTTTAAAAAGAAAAGGCAGAGGGACTTAATTTTGTCACCTAACAAGACATAAAACTATAATAATTAATAGAACGTGTAACTGGCTCCAAAAGAGTCATAAAGTTCATTTTGATAGAACAGAAAATCTATTTTATATGGAACAAAATTGAATCTTGACTTTTATATCGTAGCAAACTGAAGTTAATTTCCATGTAACCTCAAGGCCCAAAACTGAAATGAAAAAAAATCATGATTCTAGAACATAATATGGAATAATGTTTTTTATTATCCAAAGTTAAATAAAAAATTTCTTAAAGATACACAGAAAACACTATCCATGAAAGGGAAAAAGGCAGAACCAAACTTTGTTAAAATTAAGAACTTCTATTTATCAATAGATACTATTAAGAGATTAAAAGAGCAGGGAGGGCTTTTAGCACAGTTAAGATCTGGACTAGGATACCTGTAAACCACATGACGATGTCTGGGTTCCAACTATTGCCAATGATTGATGTCAGCTTCCTGATAACACACATCCAGAAGGGCAACAATTATGCCTCAAGTTCTTGGATCCAAGCCAATCACATGAAAGACCTGGACTAAATTCTCAGTTCCTCACCTTATTCCAATCCTGGCTGTTGTGGGCATTTCAAAGAATTAATCAGTGTATGGAAGATTGATCTTCCTTCTCCTTCTCCCTCTCCCTGCCTTTCGAAGTGACTAAAATAAATCTAAAAAAAATTTAAAAACTAAGGCAAGATTAAAAGAGCAAGTCATGATATGGGAGAATATATCTGCCATCCATACACCAAATAAATGATTTTTCTTCACAATAAATAACTAATTCACAGAAATCAATGACATAAAGACATTCAGCATATTAGGAAAATAAGAAAAATCATGACTAACACCCTACAAAAAGATCATATCCAAGTAGACAAAAATGTATTAAAATCTGCTCAACAATAGTGGATGTGCAAATGAAATCCATAATAAAACACCCACTACATACTATCAGAATGCCTAACGTGTAAGAAGCTGAGACATATCATATGAAGCAATTAAGACTCTACCAACCTGTTAATTGAAATATAAATTTTGTACATTACTTCAGAAAACTGGCTGGATATGCACATATTCTCCAACCCAGGAATTTCACTCTTAGATATATTTTGAATAGGAACACACAGAGATATGAGAAGCATACAAAATATAACAGAATTATCCTAATAGCAAAAAAGTTCATGAAATTTAAAAGCTCATCAGTAGAGTCAGTAGATTGAGGGCATACTTCAAAAATAGAATATCATATTGAAATGAAAGCTGTCAAATCATTTCTATGCACAACCAAATTCCATTCAAAATATAATGTTGAGTCAAATATTTTGGACAACCAAGTGTATATTTATATAAAAATAGCATCTACATAGCATTCTTAAAACTATTATTAAAAATCAAAGTTAAGGGGGAGGGGCCAAGATGGTGGTATAGCAACAGGTCATTGTGTAGGGAAAAACAGATAATTAATAAGCAGAGAGGATACAAGCTCGTGACGGAATTTCAAGAAGTTAGCACAGAGTAGCCCAGGAGTCCATCAGAGACTGCTCAGGTCCACGCTAAGGGAAGAAGGAAGGAAGGAGAAGTGGTGGAGGTGCAGTGAAGGCACAGCAGAGAAACCAAACAGGGAGCTGGCACCACCCCACCCCACCTATCCAGAGAGGTTGCGAGTCATAAAGCTGCAGATAGCAGTGGGTGGGGAAACTTGGCAAACTGAGGTTGAAGCTCCAAGTGGGAAGAAGCAGAAATTATGGGGGAACAAGCAGAGAGTTTGGGCACACCATGGTCCATCTATGTCTCTCCCCTCCCCACAACTAGACCTACAGCCAGTGAGAAGAAGCCATATTGATTGCTCACATTTTCGAGTGCCACATTTGCCTCCTGCACACACACCCCACAATTGTGGGGGCCACCTCACAATACCCCAAACCTGGGAACAAGGATCATAGCATTTCAAGCTAATTTCCTCCCAACCAGGCAAGCTGTACAACAAGGATTAGTCCTAAACAGTAAAAAACTGAGCTAGTTTCATGCACCAGTGAGAAGCAAGCCTGGTCCTAGTAGGTGGGCCTTAGTGTACCAAGCCCTGGTACCCACTTCCATCATGATCTAGAAGTAAACAGGGCTCCAGGAGGAAACTGCACCACCAGGGAAATGCACCACAGGCAAAGAGTCACAAATTAAAGATAAAATCTACCAGAAATGCCAAAAAAACAAAGGACAAATCCTGAATAAGGAAGACACTATGAACTCCCCAAAGGAACAGTACAACTCTTCAATAATGGAGGCTTCCAATAGACATGACCAGAAAAGAACTTCACCACGACACATTGTAGCAAAACTCACCTCAGTGAAACACAAAGAACAGATCTTAAAATGCTCAGGAGAGAAAGGACAAATCACATTCAGAGGAAACCCAATTATACTCACTCTGGACTTCTCATGGTAAACCTATAGGCAAGGAAACAATGGCGAGACATATTCCAAGTCCTAAGAGAAAAAACTGACAACCCATGATACTGTACTGTGCAAAACTCTCATTTATGAATGAAGGAGAAATCAGGATCTTCTACAACAGAAATTGAAAGAATTTGTAACCACTTGCCCAGCCCTACCAAAGATGCTCAAGGATGTGCTGCACAAAGAAGCACAGAAACAGGAACATCACTACAAAAGATGAATGCAGAAAATGACCCAGCAAAATTACAAATGAAATCCAAAATACATAAACTGGACTATTTAAGGAAACATGACAAAGACAGTATTAACCAATAGTCACACTGAATGTAAATGGTCTCAACTCTCCAGTTAAAAGACACAGACTGGCTGAATAGATTATAAAAGAAAACCCATCAACAAGGAAACAACAGAGTTAATGGATACCAGAAACCAAACAGACCTAGCAGATGCACAGAGTACACATTTTTCTCTCCAATGTATGGAACTTTCTCTAGAATTGACCATATGCTAGGTCATAAAGTCAGTCTCAGCAAATACAAATAAATCACCATCATACCACGCATCTTCTCAGACCACAATGCAATGAAGCTGGAAATCAAGAACTCAAGAATCTGTATATCATATGCAAACACATGGAGAATGAACATGTTTCTGAATGGACCGTGGGTCATAGGAGAAATCTGGAAACAAATGAAGACAATAATACAACATACCAAAATTTTGTGGGATACATTAAAAACAGTGTTAAGAGGAAAGTTTATAGCAATTGGTGTCTACATCAAGAAACTGGAAAAGCACCAAATAAATCAGCTATCTATGCATCTCAAGGATCTAGAAAAACAACAGCAAACCAAACCCAAAACTAGTAGAAGTAAAGAAATAAAGACATCAACAAAATTGAAATCAAAAGAACAATACAAAAGATCAGCCCAACTAACCAATGAAAGGAGAAGATGCAAATCATTAAAATTAGAAAAAAAGTAAATCTAAAACAGTCACCACAGAAATAAAAAGAAACCACTACAAAGAGTTGTATGCCAACAAATTGAGAAACCTAGAAAAAAAGAATAGATTCCTGGACACACATAACCTACCTAAATTGAGCCATGAAGACATAAAAAACCTAAACAGACCCATAATCAAGAAAGAAATTGAATCAGTAATAAGACCCTCCCAAGAAAGAAAAGCCCAGGACAGGATGGCTTCACTGCTGAGTTCTACCAGACATTTAGAGAAGAACTAACTCCAATTCTTCTGAAACAATGTAAAGGGAGGGAATCCTCTCAAATTCTTCCTGTGAAGCCAGCATTCACTTAATTCCTAAACCTGAAAAAGATGCAACACAGGAGAACTACAGACCAATTTCCCTGATAGACACAGACAGAAAAATCCTCAACAAAATTCAGGCCTGTTGAATCAAACAACCCATCAAAAAGATGATTCACCTGGACCAAGTGGGATTTATCCCTGGTATGCAGGGATGCTTCAACATTGGCAAATCGATCAGTGCGATACATCACATTAACAAACTGAACAAAAACCATATGATTATTTCAGTAGATGCAGAGAAAGCATTTGACAAAATACAACACCTTTTCATGATGAAAACTAAGCAAATTGGGTATAGAAGGAACATTCCTCAAGATCATCAAGGCAATTTATGACAAACCCATGGCCAATATCATACTGAATGCAGAAAAGTTGGAAGCATTCCCACTGAGACTCGGTACCAGACATGGATGCCCTTTTTCACCAATGTTATTCAATATAGTCCTGGAAGTTTTAGCAAGAACTATTAGGAAAGGAAAGAAATCAAAGGGATACAAATTGGGAAGGAGTAAACTATCCCTATTTTCAGATGACATTATTCTATATATAGGGAATCCAAAAGACTCCACTAAGAGACTCCTGGAACTCATAGAAGAGTTTGGTAAAGTAGCAGGATATAAAGTCAATATGCAAAAATCAACAGCATTTATATACACAGATAATGCCAGGGATCAGAAAAAAACTTATAGGATCAATCCCAATCAAAACAGCTACAAACAAAAATCAAATATCTTGGAATAAATTTAACCAAGAATGTCAAAGATCTCTACATTGGAATAACAAAAAGAAGTAGAAGATACAACAAAAGGAAAAAGAATATCAAAATGTCCATTCTTCTGAAAGCAATTTGCAGATTCAATGCAATATGAATCAAAATACTAAAGACATTCTTCTCAGATCTAGATAAAGTGATGCTGAAATTCATATGGAGGCACTGGAGATGTCAAATACCTAAAGCAAGCTTATACAACAAAAACAACCTGAAGGCATCACAATACCAGATTTCAAGACATGCTACAAGACAGTTATCATCAAAACAGTTTAGTAATGGTACAAAAATAGAGGAATAGACAAATGGAACAGAATAAAAAAAAAAAAAAACAAAGATCAATACAAACAACTACAACCAATTTATATTTGACCAAGGAGCTAAAACCAAATCTTGGAGCAAGGACATTCTCTTCAACAAATGGTACTGGGAAAATTGAATTTCCACATTCTTAATTATGAAGCAAGACCCTTATCTTACACCTGACATAAAAATCCACTCAAAATGAATTAAAGACCTAAATCTACAACCCAAAACCATAAAATTATTAGGGAACATTGGGGAAACCCCACAAGACATTGGCACAAGCAAAGAGTTCTTGGAAAACACCCCAGAGGTGTAACAAGTCAAAGACAAAATTAAAAATGGGATTATGTCAAATTGACAAGCTTCTGTATGGCAAAAGAAACAGGTAAGTGAAGAGGCAAAAAACAGAATGGGAGAAATTAATTGCAAACTATGCAACTGATAAAGGATTAATAACCAGAATCTACAAAGTGGTCAAGAAACTCCACAAAAACAACCCAGTTAAGAGATGGGTCAAGGACTTATATAAACATTTTTCAAAAGATGAAATCCAAATGGCCCACAGACACATGAAAAAATGTTCAGGATCACTAGCTGTCAGGGAAATGTGAATCAAAACCACAATGAGGTTGTTTTACCTTACCCCAGTTGAGTGACTCTCAAGCAGAAATAAACAAACAACAAATACTGGAAAGGATGTGGAGAAAAAGGAACCATAATCTGCTGTTGGTGAGAATGTAAACTGATAAAGCCACTGTGAAAGACAGTATGGAGATACCTCAGAAACCTGAATATAGACCTACCATATGACCCAGACATTCCATTCCTGGAAATTTACCCAACGAAATGAAATCAGTCAACAAAAGAGCTATCTGCACTTCCATGTTTATTGCAGCTCAATTCACAGTAGCTATGACATGGAATCAACCTAAATACCCATCAACTGAACACTGGATAAAGAAATTACAGGATATGTGCGCTATCGAATAATACACAGCAATAAAAAAAATCAAATCTAGTCATTTGCAAAAAAAAAAAAAAAAAAAAGATCAATCTGGAAAACCTCATACTTAGTGAAATAAGCCAGTCCCAAATGGACAAATACTGTATGTTATCCCTGATCTGTGTGAACTAGCGCACCTAAAACCAAAGCTATTGAAGTGAAATTGATACTTTGAGAAGCAATGACCTGACATTTGACATTCATCTTGAATGTCAAAGAACAGTTTTTCTTTCTTCATACTATATATTGAACTTTTTACTTAACATAGAGTTAATCATACATATATAAAGTCAATTGAAAATAGGACTCATTAAAAAATAAGAAAAGGGCCGGCGCCACAGCTCATTAGGCTAATCCTCCCCAAATGGCCACAATGGATAGAGCTGCACCGATCTGAAGCCAGGATCCAGGAGCTTCTTCTGGGTCTCCCATGTGGGTTAAGGGGTCCAAGGACTTGGGACATCCTCTACTGCTTTCCTCAGGCCATAGCAGAGAGATGGATTGGAAGAGGAGCAGACGGGGCTAGCACTGGCGCCTATATAGAATGCCAGTGCTGCAGGCAAAGGATTAACCTACCACACCATGACACTGGCCCCATCCTCCCTCTTATTCCTCCATTTATTTATTTATTTATTTATTTATTTTTGACAGGCAGAGTTAGACAGTGAGAGAGAGAGAGAGAAAGAGAGAAAGGTCTTCCTTTTACATTGGTTCACCCCCAAAGTGGTGGCTACAGCAGGTGCACTGCAGCCAGTGCACTGCGCTGATCCAAAGCCAGGAGCCAGGTGCTTCCTCCTGGTCTCCCATGTGGGTGCAGGGCCCAAGGACCTGGGCCATCCTCCACTGCACTCCTGGGCCACAGCAGAGAGCTGGACTGAAAGAGGAGCAATTGGGACAGAATCTGGTGCCCCAACTGGGACTAGAACCTCTTAAATAAATAAATAAAATCTTTTTTTTAAAAAAAGAGACAGGGTGGAGAAGTTTGTAACTGTAAAGCTTTATAGTTCTGCATACAGTCCTACAGACTTCCTTCGATGGGTACAGTTTTAAAACTTCTCATGGGACTCCAATCCTATTAAAATTGGTGGTAAAAAATACACTATTAATTGTTAAAGTGATAATATTAAGTGTTAAAGTGAACATATAGATAGGACTAAGTGTTAAAGAGATTATATAAATATCATCAAGTGCTTGGTAATAATAGAATTAAAAGGGGTGAATGTCCGACATGGAAAGCAGCCCACACAGCACACTCATAGAATGACAATCACTTTAAGTAAACACTCTGACCTCAGAATCAGGCCTTCAGATGTGGCTGAAAAGCCCATGAGACTATTTCAGGCATGGAAAGCCAAAACACTGAGGCAAAAAATGTTCTACATGAACAATCTCTCTGAGTGAGACTCCAGTGCAAAGAAGGGGCCATCAAAAATGATGTATTTTTCTGTGAAGAGAAGAGAGAGCTTCCACTTTGCTTATGGCCTTGTCTAAATACTGACAGAGTTTGTGGTCACAAAAGGCTTCTGTAGCCTTGGCAGCTCATGGGAAGAGCATCAGGTGATAACTGACATCATATGTTAGAGTGTTAATTGTTAAATTAACAACAGAAGTCACTGTACACTTACTCCCCATGCAGGGCCTCTGTCCTTAATGAGTTGTACTATGAGAATTAAATGCAAAACTTGTTCTCAAACAATACTTTATATGTTGTGTATGTGTGTGGTGCAAACTGTTGAAAAACTTAATATAGAGTTGGTCTTCTGTATATAATGTTAATTAAAATTGAATCTTAATGAAGAATGGGATGGGAGAATGAGTAGGAGAGTGGGACAGAGGTGCGGATGGGAAGGTGGGTATGGGGGGGGGGAATAAATATTATATTCCTAAAGTTGAACCTATGAAATTCATATTCATTAAATTAAAGCTTTAAAAATAAAATAAAAATCAAAGTTTACAGCTAATGACATAGGATAGCATCCTCTGAAATAAGTCCACATACTATTTCCAAAATCTGAATGTTACTTTACATTACCAAGAGATTGTGATTGGATTAAGGGACCTAAAATGGAGAGAATACCGTGGTTTACATGGGTGAGCCCAGTAGAATCCTAACAGTCTTCATAGGAGGGAAACTGGAGTAATCAAACTTTTAAAAAAATGACAGTTGTACAGATGTTAACTTTTGAAGATGGAAGAAGGGGTTACAAGCCCAAGTAGATTCTAGTAGATACAAAAAATAGGAAATAGATTTTCCCTGAAGCCTCCAAAAACTGGCCTGGAAAATTCTAGCCTTGGGAATTCTACAACTACAAAAAGAAACCATTATTTTAAGGTCTCCACTTTATGGTAATTTATTGAAGCAACAACAGGTAAGTTACATTTTTTATTTCATTTTTATTTTAATTTTAATTTAAACAGATTCAATATGATTTATAGATACAAGTCTTAGAACATAATAATATCCCCCTTCCTCCCTTCAACCCTCTTTTCTTCTAACTCTATTTTTCTTAGTTTTTGAGATAACACATTTTAAACTTACATTATAGGAAAAAGATCTAATACTTCACAAAATAAAATGTTAATTTATCTAAAGGGCAACATAGACTCCAAAACAATAGCAATGGGGAACCACAGCATCTCACTTTTATCAATGGACAGATCAACTAGATAGTAAACTACAGAGCTAATCTACGCTGCACTACGGATAACATGATCCTGTTATCTACAGAACATCTCATCCCACAGTTGAATACACCTTATTTTCATCAGTGCATGGAATTTTCTCTGCAATATACCATATATTAAGCTATAAAGCAAATCTCAGCAAATTCCAAAAAATTGAAATCATACTTTGCATCTTCTCAGACCACAATGGAATGAAGCTGAAAATCAGCAACTTAGGAATATCTACAAAATATGCAAACACATGGAGACTGAACTACACATTCCTGAATGAACAGATCATAGAATAAAAAATGAAATCTAAAAATTCCTGGAAATTAATCAAAATGACAATAGAACATTTCAAAACTTATGAGATACAGCATAGGCAGTGTTAAGAGGGAAGTTTATAGCAATTAGTGCCTACATCAATAAATCAGGCATCAAATAAATTAGCTATCAATGCATCTCAAGGATCTAGAATAACAACAACAAACCAAATCCAAAATTAGTAGGAGAAAAGAAGTAATTAAAACTGGAGAAGAAATAAACAATTGAAAGGAAGGGAATCCTCCCAAACTCCTTCTATGAGGCCAGCATCACCTCAATTCCAAAATCAGAAAATGATACAACAGAGAAAGAGATCTATAGACCAACATCCCTGATATATATTCTATATAGAGAGAAATCAAAAGACTCCACTAAGATACTATTATAACTCATAACAGTTAGGTAAGCTTCAAGGATATAAAATTAACACACGAAAATAAGTAGCCTTTGTATACACAGACAATACCATGGGAATGCCATGAGAAAGAACTTCTAAGATCAATTCCATTCACAATAGTTACAAAATGAAATACCTTGGAATAAATTTAACCAATGAGGTCAAAGATATCTATGATGAAACTTATAAAAAGAAAGCCATAGAAGAAACAAAAAAATGGTTAAATTTTCCATGTTCATGAATTGGAAGAATTAGTATCAAAATGTCAAATACTATCAAAAGTAAATTACAGATTCAATTTGCTCCCCATCAAAATACCAACAACATTCTTCTCAGATCAAGAAAAAAAGATATTAAAATTCATATGGAAACACAAGAGATCCTGAATAGCTGAAGCAATCAACAAAATTGGAAGCATACACTACTTGATTTCAAGATATATTACAGGGCAGTTACAATCCAAACATCCTGGTACTGGCACAAAAACAGACTTACAGATCAATGGAGCAGAATACATCCCAGTAATCAATCTACACATTTACAACCAACTTATCTTTGAGAAAGGAGCCAAAATCAATCCCTGGAGCAAGGATAGTCTATTCAACAAATGGTACTGGGAAAATTGGATCTCCACATTCAGAAGTATGAAACAAGACCCCTACCTTACACTTACACAAAAATCTATTCAACATCTACTTATATCTACCACCCAATTCCATCAAACTGCTAGAGAATATTGGGGAAATTCTGTAAGACATTGGCATAGACAAAGACATTTTGGAAAAGTCCACAGAAGCACAAGAAAATTAAAGCCTAAATGGACAGATAGGATTATACCAAGCAGAGAAGCTTCTGCACTACAAAAGCACCACTCAGCAAAGAGGCAACTGACAGAATGGAAGAAAATATTTTCAAACCCTGCAACTGATAAGGATTAATATCTAGAATCTATAAAGAGCTCAACAAATTCAACAACAGTAAAACAAACTAGTAAAGAAATGAGCAAAGGACTTAAACAGGCATTTATTTTCAAAGAGGAAAAACAAATGACCAACAGACACATGAAAAAATGCTCATGATCACCAGCCATCAGTGAAATGTGAATTAAAACATTGTGGTTTCACCTCACCCTAGTTAGAATGCCTCTCACAGAGCAATCAACCAACAATAAGTGTACCAACAATAAATGCTGGTGAGGATGTGGGAGAAAAATGTACCCTAATTCATTGTTGGTAGGAATGTAAACTGGTGTAGCCATTGTGGTCAATAGCAGGGAGATTCTTCAGAAAGCTAAGAATAGATCTACCATATGGCCCAGGCATCTCATTCCTGGGAATTTACCCAGGTTAAGTAAAATCAGCATATCAAAGAGTTATCTGCAACTAATGACTGGATAAAGAAATTATGGCATATATACACTGAATACTACTCAGCAGTAAAAAAAAAAAAAAAAAAAAAAAAAAAAAAAAAAAAAAAAAAAAAGAACCTCCTCTCATTTGCAACAAAATGAATGCAACTGGAAACCACCATGCTTAGTGAAATAGGCCAGTTCCAAAAACACAAATACTATGTTTTCCCCAACCTGTGGTAACTAATAGTTTATGTAATGTATAGGAGTGAAATTGACATTTTGAGATTCAATGATTGCTTACAACCCTTGTCTCTATGGTTGAGGAATAGTATGTTTATTTTTTGTCATTATTGTTTGTTTGCCACTTACATTTTTAATTCTACTTAGGATAGTGTTAATCTTGTAAGTGAAAAGTGAATTGAAAATAGATCTTTATAAAAATTAAGAGAATAGGAGGGAGAGGAGGAGAAAGGGTGTGAGCCTGGGCAGGATGGAAAGAAGGGTGGGGTATGAAGTAGCACTATGTTCCTAAATCAGTATATATGAAATATATATGCCTTTATGTTGTGGAGTTTCTTAATTTCTTTGTAGATTCTGGTTATCAAACCTTTATCTGTTGCATAGTTTGCAAATAATTTTCCCATTCTGTTGGTTGCCTCTTCACTTTCCTGACTGTATCTTTTGAAGTACGGAAACTTCTCAATTTGATGCAATCCCAAATGTTACTTTTGGCTTTGACTGCCTGTGCTACTGGGGTCTTTTCCAAGAAGTCTTTGCCAGTACCTATATCTTGCAGGGCTTCTCCAATGCTCTCTAATAATTTGATGGTGTTAGGACATAGATTTAGATTTTCAATCCTTGTTGAGTGGCTTTTGTGTAAGGTGAAATGTAGGGGTCTTGCTTCATGATTCTGCACATGGAAATCCAATTTTCCCAGCACCATTTATTGAATAGACTGTCCTTATTCCAGGGATTGGTTTTGGATCCTTGATCAAATAAAAGTTGGCTGTAGATGTTTGGATTGATTTCTGGTGTTTCTATTCTATTCCATTGGTCTATCCATCTGTTTCTGTACCAGTACCATGCTGTTTTCTCCATTTTTTGTATCCTCTTCTATTTCTTTGTCTAAGGTTTTGTAGTTTTCATCGTAGAGATCTTTAACATCTTTGGTTAAGTCTATTCCAAGGTATTTGATTGTTTTTATGGCTATTGTGAATGGGATTGATCTTAGAAGTTCTACCTCAGCCGTGGCATTGCCTGTGTATACAAAGGCTGCTGATTTCTATGCATTGACTTTATATCCTGCTACTTTGCAAAACTTTTCTATGAGTTCCAATAGTCTCTTAGTAGAGTTCTTTGGGTCCCCTAAATAAAGAATCATATCATCTGCCAAGAGGGATAGTTTGACTTCTTCCTTCCCAATTTGTATCCCTTTAATTTCTTTTTCTTGCCTAATAGATTTGGCTAAAAATTCCAAAACTATATTGAATAACAGTGGTGAGTGGGCATCCCTGTCTGGTAACAACCCACTTAAGAGATGGGCCAAGGACCTCAATAGACATTTTTCAAAACAGGAAATCCAAAAGGCCAACAGACACATGAAAAAATGTTCAAGATCACTAGCAACCAGGGAAATGCAAATCAAAACCACAATGAGGTTTCACCTCACCCCAGTGAGAATGGCTCACATTCAGAAATCTACCAACAATAGATGCTGGAGAGGATGTGGAGAGAAAGGGACACTAACCCACTGTTGGTGGGAATGCAAACTGGTTAAGCCACTATGGAAGTCAGTCTGGTGATTCCTCAGAAACCTGAACATAACCCTACCATACAACCCAGCCATCCCACTCCTTGGAATTTACCCAAAGGAAATTAAATTGGCAAACACAAAAGCTGTCTGCACCTTAATGTTTATTGCAGCTCAATTCACAATAGCTAAGACCTGGAACCAATCCAAATGCCCATCAACAGTAGACTGGATAAAGAAATTATGGTACATGGGACATGCACTCTATAGAATACTAAAAAGCAGTCAAAAACAATGAAACCTGGTCATTTGAAACAAAATGGAGGAATCTGGAAAACATTATGCTAAGTGAAATAAGTCAGTCCCAAAGGGACAAAGATCATAGGTTCTTCCTGATTGGCGACAACTGAGCACCAAAAAGGAAACCTGTTGAAGTGAATTGGACACTATGAGAAACAGTGACTTGATCAGCTCTGGTCCTGACTGTTGATGTACAAGTTAATACTTTATCCCTTTTAGTATTTTTTTTTGTTCTAGTACTATTGGTTGAACACTATAATTAACACACAATTAGTCTTAGGTGTTTAAATTTTAACTGAAAAGTGATCCATGTTAAATATAAGAGTGAGAAAAATAGAGGGAGGAGATGTATAATTTGGGGCATGCTGAATCAGACTTGCCCCAAATGGTGGAGTTAGAAATGTGCCAGGGGATTCCAATTCAATCCCATCAAGGTGGCATGTACCAATGCCATCTCACTAGTCCAAGGGATCAATTTCAGTTCACAATTGATCACACTAATAGGTCTAAGAGTCAGAGGGATCACACAAACAAGACTAGTGTCTGCTAATACTGATAGAATCAAAAAGGGAGAGAACAGTCCAACATGGGAAGCGGGATACACAGCAGACTCATAGAATGGCAGATGTCCTAAATAGCACTCTGGCCTCAGAATCAGCCCTTAAGGCATTCAGATATGGCTGAAGAGCCCATGAGAATATTTTAGGCATGGAAAGCCAAGACACCCTGGGGAAAAAAAAAAGAAGAAGAAGAAGGAGGCCTAAATGAAAGATCTCTGCGAGTGAGTTCCCAGTGGAAAGTACGGGGACATCAAAGGAGGAGGTACCTTTCTCTGAAGGGAGGAGAGAACTTCCACTTTGACTATGACCCTATCAGATTAAGATCAAAGTCGGCCAACTCAAAAGGCTTCCATAGCCTTGGCAACTCATGACTAGAGCCTAGGGAGATTACTGACGCCATAAACAAGAGTGTCAAATTGTGAAGTCAGCAACAGGAGTCACTGTGTACTTACATCTCATGTGGGATCTGTCCTTAATGTGTTGCCCAATGTGAAGTGATGCTATAACTAGTACTGAAACAGTATTGTTACACTTTGTGTTTCTGTGTGGGTGCAAACTGATGAAATCGTTACTTAGTATATACTGAATCGATCTTCTGTATATAGAGATAATTAAAAATGAAAAAAAAAACTTGGTTTTAAATTAGACATTGCATAGAAAATTAATTTTTAAAAAATATCATGTAGGATCTCTGTCCTTAATGTGCTGTACATTGTGATTTAATGCTATAACTAGTACTCAAACAGTATTTTTCACTTTGTGTTGCTATGTGGGTGCAAACTGTTGAAATCTTTACTTAATATATACTAAACTGATCTTCTGTATATAAAGAGAATTGAAAATGAATCTTGATGTGAATGGAAGGGGAGAGGGAGCGGTAAAGGGGAGGGTTGCGGGTGGGAGGGAAGTTATGGGGGGGGGGAAGCCATTGTAATCCATAAGCTGTACTTTGGAAATTTATATTAAATAAAAATTTAAATTATATATATATATTACCTTAAATAAAATTAAAAGAAAGCAGCAATAGAAAATTTTTTAAGTTACAAATATTAAAAATCTATCTTAAAGGCAAAAGGCATACAAAGAAACAGTTTTCCCTTCTACTCATTCACTTCTGAAATGTCTGCGGGGACTCAGCCAGGCCAAAGCCAAGAGCTGGGAACTCAATCCAGGTATCTCATGGGATTGGCAGGCACCCAAACTAACTGAGCCATCTCCAGCTGCCTCTCAATGTCTGCATTAGCAGAAACTGAAATCAGGACAAGAACTAGGACCGAAACCTTCGATATGAGATTTGAGTGCCCAAATCAGCAGCTAAACCCCTAGGCTAATAACTACCTCCATAATTTTTAAAAAATATTATTTTTTTCTAAGAAAGTGAAATATCGCAGAAAAGGAGATATCTTCAGTCTACTTGTTCATTCCCCAAATGGCTGCAACAGCCAGGACTTGGCCAGGCTGAAGCCAGGAGCCAGGCACTCATATTGATCTTCCACATGGGTAGCTGGGAGTCCAGCATTTGGAACATCTTTGCTTCTTTACCAGGAACATTAGGAGGAAACTGGATTGGTAGTGGAGCACTAGGGACTCAAACCAGCACTCTGATTTGGGATGACAGGATCGCAAGCAGTGGCCCAACTTGCTGAACCAAAAAGGAAGCCCCCTACCTCTATAAGTTTTTAATATTTAAGAGTGTTTCTACTTGCCGTGGGAATTCCTTTTTTGCAGCATCCTGTTCTTGTTCAGAATTCCTTATCTATGATCAGATTATTTTTCTCCAATTATTTCTTCTGCTTCTAGTTGCCTCTCATTTCTCTTTCCTTCTACATGTTTGCTCCCTTTGATTCTTCATGTAGATTTCCCTTAAATATTTGACACTGAAACCAACAGGTACTCTCAATGTATTGACAGGATATATGTACTAGTGGGTGACATGTCTATGGTGTCATGTTCTGGAAATGTAGTAACATTCACCTGGTTTCCTTTTAAGATTTATTTGAAAGGCAAAGCAATAGAAGGGGGGAGGGAGGGAGGGAAGGAGGAGGGAATAAATGAGAGAATGAATGAGAATCTTCCATTTGCTGGTTCACTCCCTAAATGGCCACAACAGCCAAAGCTGGGCCAATGTGAAGCCAAGAGCTTCTTCCAGGTCTCCCACATGGATGCAGGAGCCCATCTTCCACTGCTATCCCTGGCGCATTCTCCAAGAGCTGGACTGGAAGTGGAGTAAACTGGTCATGAACTGGCACCCACCCAGCAGGCAGTGGCTTTATCCACTATGCCACAGTGGTAACCTTTCCTCTGATTTCTTTAGTTCTGGAAAAAAATTCTAAGCCTGTAATTGAAGAATCTCCCTGCAGTGTTTCCTGGCATCCACCGAGCCTCTGAAGTGTCTCTCCAACATTATTCCATGGGTGATGTGTTTTGAGTATAGAGCTCAAATTTTCTTTTTATCTTTAACATTTACATTTCTGTGTCTAGGTACTGAGTTGAAGACTTACCTTTGTTTATTTCATGTGTTACTCAAATATCACTTTCAATAAAAGGTATTGCATCTTTCTCTGATCAGAATCTACATCTTTGAGTTCAAATTTCCTAAAGGAAAAATCTTGAACCTGTTTCTGACCAGCCCATGAATTGTGTCCTGTGTCTGCCCCAATCTTATCAAGTTGGAAAAGAGAAAGAACTGAACACACTGATTTAGACTCACTCCTTCAGAAAAGTCACCAAGTTGGAAAATATCCCAGAAAGAGAAAATGGAGCACAAGGAGCCCAGAAAATCACTATTATAAGCGAAGATACTAAAGACAATGCATTGAGTCAAAGTTATCTATTCTGAAATCCATGAACTCTGTGAGGCATCAGACAGGAGTCATAATTCTTCCCAACTTTTTTGCAAAATTCTCCATGATTGGACACAGAATTTTATTCATATCAAAAAAGCTTTAGGGCCCTCTGAAATGTAAAGAAACACTTTTGAAAATTCACATTTAAATGTAAAATATTATTGAACAAATCAGCGAAAGAATTGGCAGTTCTAGCTAGTATGTATACAAAATATTAACTGTGTTTACTTTTAGATGTTGCTGAGATTAGAGGGAATTTTAAAATAAATTGTCCTTTTCAATAATTGCTTATACTAAACTTACATATTATTTCTGTGCCAAAAACAAATTTTAAAGAAAGTAATGTGAAGGTCAATTTTGATAATAATCATGTGCCCTTCTAAGATAGTGAGTACAGATGTGTAAGAATCAGCTTTACATTGTCTTCAAAAACTCCATAAAGCAGACCAATAAACGACCTGTTGGAGTTACTGCAACAAATGGAGTGATATATTTAGCATACTATCGTTTTCCTTTGGATTCAAAATGTTATGTACAGCAATCACACTTACATTTACTGAAGAGCTAAGTGAAGTCATCTAGATTTTACAAGGGTCCTTGCTAGGCTAACTGAGCATTGTTAAGATTATGTAGCCTCCCAAGACTTACTTCCAAGAGCAGAAAAGGGGCATCCGATATGAGTGTCCTCATCTCCTACAGCTCTGTTCCTTGCAAACCACAAACAAAAGGCCTCATAATGAAATGCCTAAGTATATACCTATACATGTACTCATGTGGGTGAGAAAAAATTATGACACTATTCTCATTTCTTCTGCAGGCTAGCCAAGGGACTAGCTGTATGTTCTCACACATACGGTTTGTTTCTTTCCAGTTGATTTTTCACTATTCCTTATTTATCTCCTTATAGGATTAAAATGTAAAAAAAATATGAGCTAAT
Source organism: Lepus europaeus (assembly GCF_033115175.1). Taxonomy (NCBI): domain Eukaryota; kingdom Metazoa; phylum Chordata; class Mammalia; order Lagomorpha; family Leporidae; genus Lepus; species Lepus europaeus. Next base: position 71,600,099 of record NC_084839.1, on the reverse strand, counting down.
CTAAATAACTTCATAACACAAAATAACCCTTTCTTTGTTTGATGCAATTTCTCACCATTAAGGTGATTCCTTAAACTTAAGCTTTGAGAGCTACCACACAATGAGGGCAAACTTCTCTTTAAAATGTACACAAAGTTTTTAGTTATTTTTATCATTTCAAAAGTTACTGCCTACAAAAGTTTTCCATATTTTATATTACATTATGTTTTGTTAGTAGTAATACTCAATTTTATCTTAGCATATATAAATGGTTATTGTTAAAATTTATTAGAAAGTGGCCAGCGCTGCGGCTCAATAGGCTAATCCTCTGCCTGCGGTGCCGGCACACCAGGTTCTAGTCCTGGTCGGGGCACTGGATTCTGTCCTGGTTGCTCCTCTTCCAGGCCAGCTCTCTGCTGTGGCCTGGGAGGGCAGTGGGGGATGGCCCAAGTCCTTGGGCCCTGCACCCACATGGGAGACCAGGAGGAAGCACCTGGCTCCTGGCTTTGGATCGGTGCAGCACAATGGCTGCGGCAGCCATTGCGGGGTGAACCAATAGAAAAAGGAAGACCTTTCTCTCTCTCTCTCACTGTCCACCCTGCCTGTCAAAAAATAAAAATTAAAAAGTCAGAGAGACAGACAGAAGAGCTCCCATACACTGGTTTCCCAAATGCCTGTGACACGTGGGATTGGACCAGACCAAAGCCAGGGGCATGAGTCAATCTATGTCTCCTAGTAGCTGGCAGGGACTCAATACTTGAGCTAATATCTTCTCATGTGTACATTAGTAGAAAATGAAAATTAGAACCAAGAACAGCACCAGGACTTGAACTCAGATACTCTATATGGGATGGAGCAGTCCCAAGTGAAGCCTTAATTGCAATTCCAAATACTTGCCCCTATAATATTTATTGATTTACATTTCTGTTCCTGTCAGTTTGTGAGTTCCCTGCAAGCAAGGCCATGCTATTGTTACCAATTCCCTGCTGCCTTCAAGGAGCTCACGTTTACTGGTGAAATCAAGGGATAGCAAAATGCTGTGCAATCTCAAAGGCAGCTAAACCTCAAAATTCTCTGTTCATATTTCACCTATGACTAAGTTATTTCACCATTTTTTTTCATTTTTTAAAGACTTGTTTATCTGAAAAGCAGTGTGACAGACAGGAGGAGAGAGAAAAAGAGATCGTTCATCTGCTGGTTCACCCCTTAAATGGTCCCAACAGCCTGGGATGAACAAGGCTGATGCCAGACGCCAGGGATTCCTTTGTGGGTCTTCCACATGGGAGGCAAGGATCCAAGAACTTGGGCCATCTTCTGCTACATTCCCAGGCACAACAGCAAGGAGCTGGATTAGAAGCAGATATGGGATGTCAGTGTCACAGGCAGTAGCTTAACCTGATGCACGATGACATTGGTCCTTCATCTATTTAACTGAATGAACAGAATCAAGAAAAAAATATATTGGGGTGTTTCTTTTTTTTTTTTTTTTTGACAGGCAGAGTGGACAGTGAGAGAGAGACAGAGAAAGGTCTTCCTTTGCCGTTGGTTCACCCTCCAATGGCCGCCGCGACCAGCACACCGCACTGATCCAAAGGCAGGAGCCAGGTGCTTTTCCTAGTCTCCCATGGGGTGCAGGGCCCAAGCACTTGGGCCATCCTCCACTACACTCCCAGGCCACAGTAGAGAGCTGGCCTGGAAGAGGGGCAACTGGGACAGGATCCGGCGCCCCGACCGGGACTAGAACCTGGTGTGCCAGCACCGCAAGGTGGAGGATTAGCCTGTTGAGCCACAGTGCCGGCTCTGGGGTCAGTGTTGTAGTACAGCCAGTTAAGCTGCCATCTGTGAGCCAACATCCTATACGAGCGCCAGTTCAAGTGCCGTCTGGTTCACTTCCAACCCACCTCCCTGCTGAAACGCCTGGGAAAGCAGAAGATGGCCAAGTACTTGGCCCCTGCCACCACGTAGGAGACACAAATCAAGTTCCTGGCTTCAGCTGGACCCAGCCATGGCTGTTGCCATCATCTGGGGAGTGAACTAGTGAATGGAAGATCTCTTTCTCTCCCTCCCATTTCTCCAACTCATATAAATAAATCTTTAAAAAAGAGTGAAAAATATTACTATAGGACACATATTGTAGGAGTATATTTCTCAAAACACATCCCTTGTAATCCTGGCTGTCCCCTTGGTTAAAAGATGTTTACAAAAATACAACACAACATTCTACAGGCAAAATTAAGAGATGTTACTGAAAGTTTACTGATAGTTTAAAAGACTTCTCAGAGCCTTGTTATGCATTGAGAACTATTTGCATTAAGGAACTGGGGAAACTTTGAGAATACTTCTTATCTAGGAGGAAATAGGTGAAGACGCCATTGTAGCAATCCAGGAGATATTTGGTACAGTGCCCCTTCAGTGAGGTGGTAATGGGGGGCAAGAAATGACATAAATAAAAATTGTAAAGTTTGAACAAGCATTGATAGGATGTGGGATATGAGATACATTTGTGATATCAGTGATTAAAGAATGCTTTACTAGGAAGACATAATGATCCTGAAACTGATGGATCCAGTAAGAAAATACTCACCTACATAAAATAAAAACAGAGAAGAATTGAGAAATTTACAAGCATACACTAATAGTGGGTAATGTTTGCTGACATGGCACAATAAACTTTAAATCAGTCATAAAAAATAGTTGTTATAAGAACCAGAAAAACACATGAATATTCTAACAATAAATGCTAATTTAATTGCTGAGCTGTGATGCTTTACTGTTTATTTTGGGCAACATATTTTGAATCCATTTCTATTGCTATTCCTCCATGATCCCTCAATTAAAAGATTGTTGCTAGTGCCAATTCTATGGAGAAAAAAAAGCTTAGAAAAATTTATTGATATTTCCAGAGCGAAGCAAATTCTCAACGTATTTACAACTTCCAGGTATATATGCATGACCCTTTACTGATGCTGAAACTTTTTTTCAGACCAACAAATTTATACTTCACTGCAACAGCCCTCTTGCTTCAGAAACATTCCTGTAGTTCCTAACACAATATACCTCTGCACTATCTGCCAATTTGAGCAATTCAGGAGAGAATGGATTGTTTATATCTAAGATTTGGAAAGAGAAAGACCTTTTGACACTTACTTTGACAAAATGTGAAATCGCGTTTTTAGACTCTGTTTTGATGGTAGACACTTCATTCTTCAAAGTCCCACAAAGTGACACAGAGGACACAAGAGTCCTAGCCATGGAGATGTTAGGATCCTACAGAGGGACACTTGACCCTGTGCTCACTGAGCCTTCTGATGTCACACAGACAACATAGCTGACCTTAGACATCCACATTACTCCCTTTTTTTTTTTTAACTTCTAGATAAGTTGTTTGTAACTTCCTTATACCTAAAGATTTTTATCCCCTCTTCTCAGTTTATTCAATGTTTGAATGACCCAACTTGAGTAGGTCACAAAAGCCTACTTAAGAATAACCATTTTAACTAATAGGCATTCTTCCAGAAATAGGAAAAAATTGTTCTCTCAGGTAAAAACTGCATATCCAGAAACAAAAGATAAAAACAGAGGAATCTGAAAACATATCTTCTAAGAGTTTTAAATTTGTATGTTGAAGTTTCAAAACATTTCAAATAATGATTATTTAGTAGGCCCAGGGAATACTGGAAAAACCATGGTAAACAGAGTAGTTTTTAAAATAATATAATTATAAATGCTGAGTAATTCTGGAAATTATTACAATCGCTGAAGATTCCTGTAGAAAAATGACAGGAGTACATGGACAAGTATGTTGAAAAATGCAAATAAAAATAAATTTTAATGCAAAAATTCAAATTTTTGCATAGATCTTTCATAATATGCATTTCCAAGAACTTTTTGAAGACCTTTTGTAAGTACCAGTACTAAATATCCCAGACACTTCTATTTTAGAAAATTATCTGAAGTTACACCTGCAGTTTAAATTTTCATTTATCATAGAGATGGCAACAGGATACCACAGATTTCCAGGGTAATGATTTTTTGCACTTATTTTGTATCATTTATGAAACAACTAAAATGGTGTTTTTGATATGACTAACTAGATGCTATGGATTCCAACTATTTTTCCTGATGTGAACATGTAAATATTTTAAAATATAGTGGAAATTACATACCTCAGTAACATAAAATTCTATAATAATTAAAAACTTAATAATGCAACAATTCAGTGATTTTTAAAAATTCTTAATGTTTACTTTGAGGAATTTGTTTACCCACTGAAACAGAATATGGGGCGGGGGGGGGGGAGTTGTATACCTCAAAGTGCTTAATTCAAGAGTATATAATGAAGGGACTGTTTTTTTTTTAACTTTTATTTAATGAATATAAATTTCCAAAGTACAGCTTATGGATTACAATGGCTTCCCACCCCCCCCATAACTTCCCTCCCACCCGCAACCCTCCCCTCTCCCACTCCCTCTCCCCTTCGATTCACATCAAGATTCATTTTCAATTCTCTTTATATACAGAAGATCAGTTTAGTATATATTAAGTAAAGATTTCAACAGTTTGCCCCCACATAGCAACACAAAGTGAAAAATACTGTTTGAGTACTAGTTATAGCATTAAATCACAATGTACAGCACATTAAGGACAGAGATCCTACATAATATTTTTTAAAAATTAATTTTCTATGCAATGTCTAATTTAAAACCAAGTTTTTTTTCATTTTCAATTATCTTTATATACAGAAGATCAATTCAGTATATACTAAGTAACGATTTCATCAGTTTGCACCCACACAGAAACACAAAGTGTAACAATACTGTTTCAGTACTAGTTATAGCATCACTTCACATTAGACAACACATTAAGGACAGATCCCACATGAGACATAAGTACACAGTGACTATTGTTGCTGACTTAACAATTTGACACTCTTGTTTATGGCGTCAGTAATCTCCCTAGGCTCTAGTCATGAGTTGCCAAGGCTATGGAAGCCTTTTGAGTTGGCCGACTTTGATCTTATTCCGACAGGGTCATAGTCAAAGTGGAAGTTCTCTCCTCCCTTCAGAGAAAGGTACCTCCTTCTTTGATGGCCCTGTTCTTTCCACTGGGATCTCACCCGCAGAGATCTTTCATTTAGGTCATCTTCTTCTTTTATTTTTTTTCCCAGGGTGTCTTGGCTTTCCATGCCTAAAATACTCTCATGGGCTCTTCAGCCAGATCCGAATGCCTTAAGGGCCGATTCTGAGGCCAGAGTGCTATTTATGGCATCTGCCATTCTATGAGTCTGCTGTGTATCCTGCTTCCCATGTTGGACTGTTCTCTCCCTTTTTGATTCTATCAGTTAGTATTAGCAGACACTAGTCTTGTTTGTGTGATCCCTTTGACTCTTAAACCTATCATTATGATCAATTGTGAACTGAAATTGATCCCTTGGACTAGTGAAGTGGCATTGGTACATGCCACCTTGATGGGATTGTATTGGAATCCCCTGGCACATTTCTAACTCCACCATTTGGGGCAAGTCCGATTGAGCATGTAAAAGGGACTGTTTTCTACAAGTAAAGAGAACTCCCCTATCAAGAGACTAACAGGGGATGAGGTGGTCCTACCTGGGGTCTAGAAGAGTAAGGATGAAAGAAATAAACAGTGTCATCAGATACAGCTGTAGCCTCAAAGGAGGGATTGTCTATGCACCTCATGTCTTAGAGTCCTGGAAATCAAATAGATGTTTCTGTATTCCAGTCAACTCACCTACAATTGGCTAGAAAAGCGTATTACTGGATTTTATTCTACACTGACCCTGGAGAGGGATCCAAACAGTTGAGTGTTAAGACACCCTCCAGGTCACTGTGATGCACACTTCAGTTTAAGAGCCACTGTCTAAGAAAAATGGTGTAATCTCAGCCAGAACCACAGTGAAGCAGGGAGGGAGGAGAATAATAAATCCCCTCAAATCTTTCTCCTCCAGGCAACCTACTGTCTGCCCATGCCTCTTATTGGCCCAACAAGCTTCAAGCCATAGACAAGAGAGCCCAGGTGGTGTAATTTAGATGTAAGCTCTCCAGGGCACAGAACAAGGTAGAGAATTGGAAGAGAGTAGGGAAAAGCTACTTCAGAATAATCGCTAGACCCATCATTCAATAGAAGCTTAAATTGCTATCCATTATTTCTGTGAGTCAAGTTTAACATTTTTATCAGCAAGCAAAACTTCTGAGATTATTGGTAGGCGAGTTAAGAGTATCTAAAGTATTCTTAATATTCCTGTAACACACACTTGTATATAGCTATTACATTGATTACATCCGGAAGTTTTACTTATCATTAACATATCTAAGTTAACAATTCCCAAAGTACTGTAAGGGTCTCATTTTAGACATGAAGAAAGCAACATTCAGAGAATTAAACAACTTATGTGAAGTTTCTTAATAAGTAAATGACAGAAACAAGTTTCAGATCTAGACCTTTTTAATGCAAAAGCCCATGTTCTTTCCATGGCAAAATAGTGCTACCTATACACAAGTGATCAAGTTGTACCATGTAAAATCCATTGAGGGTATTGTGCTCATGGACTAAAATGGCTTTGCTTCATGGATAGGTGACTCCTGATTTTCTACAGTGCAGTCCTAAGTTAGGTTGTCTCGGAATCGATAAATGAATTCAAAGTTACCAAGACATTTTATGGCCACTCCTTTGGTATGGTAGATACACGCTGTTTTTGTTAAAAATGCAATCCTGAGCACATAGCGAAGACCCTACTGGGTCTCCAGGTGCAAGGCACTCCTCACTGCACTCTGGTAGAACACATAACTTAGACTACAATCTCCAAAGGCACCTGAAAACTGTTTTAGAGGAAAAAATTCACCATGTTCCAAACCTGGGGCCACCACTTGATAAGGCTATAGAAATGTAAGGTGGCATTCACTTAAAAAAAGTTTTTTAAATAAAAAAAAAACTTCTTGTCATCCTTACTTAGGATAGAACATTTATTACCTGGTACAGACAATCCATGTGGATGGTCTACAACATATATAATTAAAAGTCTCTCTCTTGGAGCTGCTCTGTGATTAATGCCTCAGGTAGGCATTTTGATTCCTGTACTAATAGAACCTGACTGGCTCTGAAATGCTGGTGTTGTTCAGGTACCTCAGGAGTAATAAAAGGTTGCTCTTGGCTTATTGCACAATTCCTTGAGTCATTAATTATAGCTGCCCAAAGTGGAAAGTTTATAATTAAACATATAATTTACTCTTCTACTTTTGGATGAAGTAAATTAAGGCAATTAGAGTTCTTTTGATTAAGCATATGGAGCCATTTACAAAGTGCACAGGTGTGTACAAGCAGAAGGTGGGCTACAAAAAACATCTATGTTTCAAGTGTGTTTTGTCACTTTGTTGTCACTCTGTGGCTGAAGTAATTACGTTAATCCATTTGAAGAGGTTTTTTTTTTTTTTTTTTTTTTTTTTTTTTTTAGCTTTTCTGGTTTGCTGCTGCTTTGTTTTCTTTACAGCCTCCAGTGCTTAAATAGCAGCAAGTAATGATCAGGTTTAAGTACTAGATAATCAGGAAGAGAATTTTGGCTAGAAATATTCCCACAATATCATCTTGGGGAATACCTTTTGCACAACTCAAGCCCTATATAAGTTACATAATGCATGTAATATCTGAAAAACTATAGTCTGGGAACAATTAAGTAATTTTCTCTGTTTTATTGCATGAATATTCTTTTTTCAATGTTTGCAGTATTCCAAGAAAATCACCCCCCTCTTCCTACTGTTTGTGTTGTATTATGCGTATTACAGTTCAAATGCAAAGTGTTTCCTTTTTTTCTTCAGAGTTAAGTTTTCTGGGATGGAGTTACTCTGTGGTCCCATTAGGGAAATATTTTCCTGATAAAAACAGCTATCCCTGGAGTGCTAACAGAATTATGACAAAAGAGCTCTAAAAATCTAAGTGCTCCAATCATAGTTTGTGATATTAATAATTATGCCTCTTACAAGTTTGCAAGTGTACGTACATTTTACAAATAACTTTAAATTACTGAGTTTATACTATTTCTCCTTTTGTATTTTTAAATCAACAGGTAAGAATTTTGTAATTGTAAAATTTAAAGGAATCGTTCAGTTACTATCTGTACTTATATGTCATCTTTGTGTTTTTAAAATACTTCAAGAAGAAAATTGAGTAAGAGAGTCATCTCGCTTCTCCGTGAGGCTCACTTTTAACTGTGTTTCTCTCATGTGTTTCAGCTTAACATATCCAGTGGTTCTTAGTATTGTGTAACAGGCCAATTGTCTGTGATGGACAGACTCCAAGGTGTCCCCCATGAGCTGTCTCTTGGTGTTTACCTTGTTGTGCAATTCGTTCTACTCTATTGACAGCCCTAATATTTGAGTTCCTGTCACCCACATGGGAAAACTTGATGGAGATGGACATGTTCTTAGCTCCTGCCTTCAGTGTATCCCAGCCTGGCTGTTGTGAGCATTTGGGGAATGAACCAGTGAATTGGATGGATTGTCCCCCAAACCCCACCCCATTGTGTGGGGGCAGAGGGAGGAGGGTTGCCATTCTGCCATTCAAATGAATATATATATATTTTTAAAGCAGAATGGAGGAGGGTGATTGACCCAGTGGTTAAGATGCTCACAGAAAATGACCACAAAGGGACATTTGAGAGGCCTGGGTCTGATCCTCAGCTCCAGCTCTGGATTCCACCTTCCTGCTAGTGCAGACCCTGGAGACAGCAGTGATTACTCAGGTGGTTGTATTCCTGCCATTTACATGGGAGACCTAGACTGAGTTCCTGGCCATTGGCTTCAACCAAGCTCAGAGACCACTGCAGGTATGGGGGGAGTAAAGCAGTGCATGGGAGATCTGTTTCTCCCTGTGTCTCTGTCTCTCAAAGAAATACGTTTTTAAAAATGTGAGTTTTCTAAGTTTACAAAGAAGACACAATTTTATGTTCTAAAAGACATTCACTTTAAAAATACAGATGTTAAATTAATCAAAGAAAGAGCAAACAAACAGAAAAAATGTTATTAATTTTAGGCAGACTGAACAAAATTATCTAGGATAACTAATGATAAAGAGTCCAATTCTCCAAGAAGACACAAAAATCCCTAACATGTATGCTTGTAAGAAGATAACATAATGTGAGATAAAGATGGACAAAATTTAAATGAAAAACAGAAAAATACACATTTATAACAGAAGACCAGAACCCCCAATCAGAAATTAACAAAGACAGCAGGAAAAAATTCAGAAGCATATAGTTGACCACCACCATCCAATAGCAAGATCTAATTATACTTATGGAGGATTTCACCCACAAACAGAACATACATTTGTCTCAAGATCATATACAGCATTCACCAAGACATACCTCACGCAGAGCCATAAAACAGACTTATAAGAATAAAAACCACATACATTATTTAAAAGAATATAAATTATCCCCCTTGACCACAATAGCATTAAGCTAAAAATATTGAAATACAGCTGAAAAATTTTAAAATATTTGGAGATTAAGCTGAACAATCCTAAATACATGGATCTAAGAAGTCTAAAGTGAAATTTAAAAGTATTTTTAACTAAATGAAAACACAACCCATCAATCTTTACAGAATTCCATGAAAGTAGTGCCAAAGGAAAATTTATGGGATTGAGTGCATATACGGGAAAAGAAAAAAAAATTAAGAATCCACCTTAAGAAATTAAAGAAATAACAAAACTGTGAGAAATTGTAAAATTAAAAACTGGAGAATAGGAAAAACTTTTAAAAGGAAAAAATCAATAGCCCTCCACTATGCCCAACTATGCCAGAGTAAAAGAGAAGACACAATTATCAGTGTCAGAGATGAAATAAACATTGACCAAATAGACATTAAGTGAATAATAAATATTAAGAACTATGTCCTCATATTTGCTATCATGGAAGAAATTGACCAATTCTTTAAAAAAACACAAACTACTGGTACTCAAGGAAAAAATGTATAAGTCTGAGTAGATCTACATATTAAAGAAATTGACTCTTAAATGCATAACTCTTCAAGAACAATACAAACAATTGCCCTAGTAAATGCTACCAAACATTTAAGGCAGAAACTTTAACACAATCACACAATCTTCTCCAGAAAAATTCAAGCAGAGAAAATATTTTCTGATTTATTTAATGAGACCAGTATTTTGTCAGTATTAAAACTAGATACATATTAGAATAAAGGAAAACTAGAAACCAATCTCTCTCTTGCTCATAGATATAAAATCACTAATAAAATACTAGCAAATATAAAATGTATAAAAGGAATTATATGCTATGGATAAAATGAAATGTTTTCCAAATATGCCAAGCTGATTCAACATCCAAATAGTAATTACCATAATCCATCACCCAACAGCCTGAAGTTAAATAATCATATCAATAGTTGCAGGAAAACATTCAAATGCTAAGATCACCCAATAAAATCTCCTAGCCAACTAAGAATAGACAGGAATTTGACAAATAATATTCAACTTGAGATAATATTCTGGAAGTATTTATAATTACCATCATACTTAATGGAGAGGAATCAGATGCTTTCACCCTAAGATCAGGAAAAATTCAAGGACGACTACTTTCACTTCTCTTATTCAACATAATGGAATTCCTAACTGGCACATTAAGACTATAGAGGAAAAATGAAGGCATACAGGTTGGGAACGAAGAAGTCAAAATTTGTTTTCAGATGACATGATTACCTATGTAGAAAATTCCGCAAAAATCTCTCTCACACACACACCTAACCTAGTAAGAGAATATAGCAAGATTGCAGAATAAAATGTTAATAGTGGTTAAGGATTTCCTATATCTTTTCAATGATCAATTGGTCTTTGAAGTATAAATAATAAAAAAGTATCATTTATAAAGTAACCCAAAACTTAAATACAGAGGTAGAAATTCAACAAAATGTGTATCAAGTTCATGTATGGGAAATAACAAAATTCTGGTGAAGGTAATTAAAGATCTCAATGGGAAAAAGAGTTCATGTCCATGGATTTTAAGACCTGTTATTGGAAAGATATCAATTATTCCCAACTTGATGTACAGATTAAGTGCAATCCTAATAAAAATCTTAGCAATCTATTTTATAATTAATGACAAAATAATGCTTTTATTTCATGAGACACCAAAATACCCAAAAGAGCCAATGAATACTGAAGAATGAAGTTGAAGGACTCACAAGATTTGCAATAATTTTATTTATAAAACAAAAGATAAACTGAAAATAGATCCACACAATATAGCCAACTGCTTGTTGATAAAGAACAAAGGCAATTCAATGAAAAAATAATCTGTTCAATAATTTTCTTGAAGAAGTGTATATTCCTGTGCAAAATAAAAATAAAACACAAAACTAATAGTTGCCTTACATAAAAATAAAAGCAAAATGGATCATAGGGCTAAATGTAAAACACAAAACTATAAAGCATTTAGATAAACAAAATCTAAGTAAACTTGAGTTTGGTTGTAAGTTGTTGGATTTAACACAAAAGCACAATCCTAGAAAAAAATAGTTAGACTTCGTTAAAACTAAATATGTTGATATGCAAATCAAAAATTATAAACCTGGAGAAAGTATTTGCAAAACCTATACCTGGTAAACAACTTGTTTCCAAGTCATTTACCAAAACAATTTCCAAAAGAACCCTGAAAGCTTAATTATGAGAAAAATTTAAAAATGGACACAGACTCCAAATGCATACTTTTTCATGGCTCCATTCACATTTTTGTCTTTATCTTTTAATTGGTATATACAACTTTCAGAGCTCTTGTATTTGGAAGGATAGAAGGGGTCAACTTTGTATAGTGTCTTAGTTTCACTGTTTTTTGCATGGTTTTTAAGTGAAAGCTATATAAAGCTTGTGGATTAAACAGAATATATCTCTAAGTTTAAAAATATAAGAGATATATAGATGGAAAATAAACCTACAATACTGTTCAATAGTTATTGTCATTAGAGAATGCCAAATTAAATTAGTTAGCTATAAGATTGGCTAAAATAAAAAAATTGTCAGCTGCAATTTCTAGTGAGGATGTGCAGGAATAGGGAAATTCTCATTTATTTCTGGTGAAATGGAAAATCGTACTGTTAGGTAAGAAGATAGAAATCAGTCTATGTGTATAAAAGGGACCTAAGGTAAACAAAGCATCTGCAGAAGCTCACCTTAGAAGCAGCCCAGGATTTTGCACTACAAAGTCTTACCCATACCCAGTTAACTTTACAGGTGGTCTCAGCCTTAACCCCAAGGACAGCTCTCCAGGAGCATCTTTTCTCCTCGTTACCTAGAGGGTTACAGCCTTCCTCCCATCTGGCACCCTAGGGGAAGCTGCTCTGCCAGGCAGCCAGGTGGGCTCCCTGGTCTGGGTCTGATAGCATTAAATAGTGAAACCTTGAGAAGAATTTCACCTAATTCACACTCAGCAAACCCTTTGTCCTGGAGGGAGAGGATGAGAGAAAGGAAAAAAGGCAGGACTTCTTCCCTTATAAGATTCAGTCTGAACACAGACTGCACTGCGCTCTCAGGCCTTGCTTCTCCAGAGTGAATGGCGAGGCACTCTCTCTGATTTGGTCCCATTCATTCTAAGGGATGCCCTACCCCTTTCAACCTTGCTACTTTCTTATCACGGTTCTATGCTAACAGTACTGCCACTTTAGAAAATGGTTCAGCTGGTTCTTACAAAGGTAAACGTGGTTTTGCCATATAACCCATCAGAAAGACTTGTAGACATTCACCCAAATTATTTGAAATCACTTGTCCACACAACACCGGAATACCAATGGTTAGAGCAAATTCATTCCTAAGTACCCAAATCTGTAAGAAACCAAGATGTTCTTGAGTAGATAAACTGAATAAACTAATATAAAATATTTTGATACAAAAATATTTTGAAAACCTAAGCATATTTTTGTAATATGAATATTCTGAGCTTTTTGAAATATATTCACATACATTAATATACATATACATGCTATCAAATTACATGATATCCTGGAAAACTAAGTATAAAATCTATAGGCACAGCAAAAATATTAGCTATCAGGTGTTCAAAGGGAAGAGGAACAGAGTTGAATTGGTGATCCAAGGGAGGATTTTTAGGTTGTAAAATTTAGATTTTCAGGGTGAATATATGACACTCTGCCTTTGTCAAAACCTACAAATATTTTAAGCACAGAAAGTATAACTTATTGTATACAAATGTAACAAAAATAATTTAGATGTTGAGGGAAACCCATTGATACAATGTAGAATGTGACTAACAATCCAACAGAATAACACATGTAGGACATCATCTCCCTTAATGGATTGGTGGAAAGGTGCTGATCTAATTAGCTTTATAGTATGATGTGATTTGTAAAATTAAAGACAAAATTGACTGTGCACAGGAACTCTAATAAAGTTGTTTTCCACAGGAATATAGGTTAGAAATTTTGATACTGGATATACATATATACTGGAATCAAACAATGAAATAAATGGATGGCAGATAGTAGGAGCCAGGCTTCTCACTGTTCCAGTGGGAATTTACAGAAAAGGTAAGAGGCTAAAATGGTGCATATGCTAATGGATTGCAAGTAGAAACATCAATATAAACTCCCATTTAGCTTTAAGGAGATGTAGATGACTATATACAGATAGTCATAAACATGTATGTATACATGCTTCAGTATACATTCATGTATTTCCTTATTCTGTCAGCTAAGAGACATCACACTCCAGTAGTAATGGGTACACCCAGATCTTTGTTTCTAATATGATTATCCCTCAAAAATAAAGCAGGACTGTAGAAATGGCAAATTCAAGGATGGACACAGGCAATATACAACATGAACCTGGAGCAAGGAAATTAAGATAGTAATTAGAAAAAGAAAAAGGAAGCCATTGGGTACAGCAAGTTAAGCCTCTGCTTGCTACTCTGTCATTCTGTGTCAGAGCGCTGGTTCCAGTCCCAGTTACTTTGCTTCCAGCCAGCTCCCCGATAACTTGTCTGGCAAAGTAACAGAGGATGAGCCAAGTTCCCTGCCACACAAGTGGAGACACAGATGGAGTTTTGGGCACCTGGCTTTGACCTGGCTGCCTCCAATCATGCAAGTGGATGGAAGGTATCCCTCTCTCTCCCTCTCTCACTCCCTGCCCCCCATATCTCCCTACCTTTTAAATAAATAAATACATATTTGAAAAAATTATTCTCAATGATGGGGGTCAAAGGGAAACAAGAAGCAACTGAAATAGTACATGACAGCCACAGCTGGAACAATTGGAGCAACAAAAAGTAGGATTTAATATTTATAAATATATTTATAAAATAATATCCACAAGGTTATATGATAAATATAAGTGGTAGAGAATGGACAAATCTTTCTGCAGCAGAATCTCAAGTTATTTTTGTAGATACTTTGCCTTCAAGATACAGAGCATAATTCCCTACTCCTAACCTGCAGCTCACACAGAGTAACTTCTTTCCAAAAAAAATGGAAAGGAGGGGAAGAAAATTTAGGTTTACACTAGAGAAACCCCACAAACTCTGCCCCAGTTGCTTGGTCAAAGTCAATATTCACATACAGAGGGACTCCTTTGCGGTCCCTCTACCTCCAATTCACAGCCTTAATCATGAGAAAGCACCAAATAAATCTCACTAGAGGGACATTTACAAGATAATTTATCAGTATTCCTTACAAAATGCCAGTTTGAGTCTGGGCTGCTCCTCTTCCTGTCCAGCTCCCTGGTGCGGCCTAGGAAAACAGTGGAATATGGCCAAGTGATTGAGTCCCTTTGCCCATGTGGGAGACCCGAAGGAAGCTACTGGCTCCAGGCTTTGGTTTGGCCCAGTTTCAGCTGTTGCAGGCAGTTGGGGAATGAACCAGCAGATTGAAGATCTTTCTGTCTCTAATAAATAAATAAATCTTTAAAAAAAAATACTCTGGATTGTTCCAGAGTGCCGTATTTGAGAAGGGACCAGATACCCACTTCTTTATGTTATTGTTGACTCTAAATTTTTCTGTAGAAAGAAGGGAGCAATGAGTTGGCAAAGAATGATAATAAGCATTAGCTGAGCATAAAGGATTTCAAATCCTTTCTTCTCATCCTTTTTCTCTCCAACTCAGAGCTTTTATACTACCTTTTTGTATGTGTTCTGCAAGAGAAAAATGAACTCACAGCATGGCAGGCTCTTTACCTTTGGATTCTACCAGAAAGGATAAAAATCAGAACTAAATATCATGTGAACAAAACACAGCCATCCTTGGAGAGTACTGGAAACACAAAGTGTACAACTTTAACAGAGATGACCATCTTCCACTCAGCACCTATTCTTAACATCTTCTCTTCTGAAGATTCCTTATTTTATCCAGAGTGGCCATGTGCTTGTTTCAAACAATTCACTGGGGTGACTATCTGGTATAGCAGTTAACATATTGCCTCGAATGCCTAAATCCCATACCCAAGTTCATGGGTTCAAGCATAGCTCTGTTCCCAATTCCAGCTTTTTGCTAATGTATACCCTGGAAGGCAGCAGGTACTGACTCAAGTTCATGGTTCTCTGACATCCACGAAGGAGACATAGATGAAGTTCCTATCTCCTGGGTCAGCCTTGCCCAGTCACAGCTGTTTCAGATATGAGGAGTTAACGAGTGGATGGGAGATTTCTATACATATGTGTATTTCTCTATGTTCCAATTATTTAAAATATATAAAAATAAAACAATTTCTTAACCTCCTTGGCAACTAGTGATTATCGTATGACACAGTCATGGTTATATCCAATGACAGGAAATGTCTTAAAAGCGGGCTTCACTGAGCTAGCATAGGCCATTTCACCCTATCATTTTCCTTTTTCCTGTCTGGGACACGCTCATGGAGCTATCCAATAGGGATAGGAGCAAAATGGACAAGACAGTGGTTCCTGTGGCCATGAGATAAATGCATGCTACAGTGACTGAAGAAAGGCTGAGATCTGTGCATTTAATGCCAGTGCAGAGTCATACACGAGGCCACGACAGATAACCCAAATTTCCTGCTATGTATGAAGAAAAAATTCTAACTTAAGTTACTCTTTTAGGGCACATTTACTCAAAGCAAAATACAGTTCCTAACACACTGAACACTTTTTGTTTGCCCTCTATGGCTGATGGAAGGCTTTTAAACTTAGTGTCTGAAGACAAACGCATCCTCTGCTGGTTTTCTCTGCACATGGTTAAAGCAGCTTTCTCAGGGAATCTCAGCAAAACCACATGGGCATGAACACAGCATCTAGTTATATTTGGGGGTTAAAGTTTTATATTTTGTTAATCCATTTTCTTTCCTAATAACTTTAATCTGGGTAAAGTATTGATTACCCAAGTCAGTGCTAATGGCACTGTTTCTCCTTAGAATCAACCTTGGCAGATAAACAATAAAACTTCTTTGCTTAATAAGCTTTCTAAGTTTCATCATTTTTTCCTCCCATCTCCATAACCTTATCTCTGTTTATTTTTACAGCATGCAAAAGAAAATGCCAGTGGCCAAAGCTTATTATAAGAGCATTATAAAGGCACACGTATTGGCCTTCAAGGCCATACAAGTTGATTACTAACAGGCATGTAGAGAAAAAGGACTTATGTTTGCTTATTCCCCCTCCTTCCTCAATAGCTGATGGTTCTTTATCTCATTAAGTCTGGGGTAGTCTAATTAATAACAAAATGAATCAAAGCAGTCAACATAGATCCTCTAATGTGGCTCTGATTTACCTACTATCTGGTATGGGTAACTATCACATCAATACCTGTGAAAGGAAGCAAGATATTCCCAGAGTGGGCAAATATGGATGTGGTTACTCATGGCTGAACAAACACGAAAGTTGCTAGAATGAATGGAGATTAATTCAGTTCACTAGGATTTTATCAGTTCTTAGTAAAAGGTAGTACAAGTAGTTCATTTATATATGCCCTAAAATAGTAGCAAGACAATCGAGCTCATTCATCATGTATTAAGATGGATAACTGTACAACCAAATTATAGTCTAATAACATGCAAAAAGCTATAGCCCTTCTGATATTCACCCCATTCCTTTTCCCCCAAGTGAATGTAGATCCTAAAGGTCTTAATGCTGGGATAAAATTATGCTTTTAGAGTTGTGTATCATATTCACTGCATTCACAAAAGATGTAATTTGAGCCATAGGATTACAATAGCTAAGACAGCAAATTTTCCTGGATAATACTAATCATCCCTAGTTTCATCTGTAGTGACTTATTCAGAGCTGGTAAAGTATTTCAGATCTATTATTGTTATTTCTCAAAACGTGTCATAAAGTCGGCCATTTTATTTTTACATTTAATTGAAAGATAATCAAATGTCCACCAGACAGATGAAATGGCAGGCTGAAGGCTGTCAAGTTTATCAATAGTAATTTGATTCTCTTGTTACCCTGCTCAGTTTATGAATCTGGTGAACTTCACTTTTGCCTTTCTATTTTTTCTTTCATCATTAAATATACCAAATGCTCCTCTGTCAGTTAAAATGATTCGAGATGTATCTTCTGTTGATGGCTTCTGAATCTAAATCTCCTGTCATCTTCCATTCAAGTTACAACCCAGTAGTTCTAACATCTCATTAGGTACATTTTAGAGTTAATCTGTCACCTCAAAATCAATATGTAAAAGACTGAGCTCCCCTAAACTGGCTTTTCTCTCCATCACCCAATGTCTGCCAATGACACCACAATTTTCTGAGTCATCCAGGCTTGAAAAGTTCAAGTTGCCTTTCAAGTAGATTAAGTGTAAGTATTCTACATCCTTCAAATCCTGTGCCATACCAATTCCAAGGCAGCTTTTTGTTTTGGGAGTTTCCTGGCAACTCTTTCTTCACAATTCCATTTATATAGATTGATTTTGTATTCAGTCTATTGGCACCATGATACACTAAAGCAGGTGTCAGGAACTTTGTCCATAAAGGGCCCAAATGAATATTTCCACCTTTGCAGGCTGCTTGGTTTTTGATAAAACACTCAGGTCTACAGTGTTGTCTAAAAACAATAATCAACAATACATATATAAATAGACATGACTGTATCCAATGAAACTATATGCAAAACAATAGACTGGCAGGATTTGGCCCACGGGCCAAATTCTGCCAACCCCTACACTTCTCGTCACCACACAATTCAATCACAAGACTCCCTCTCATTGCCTTGCCTGGAAAATGTTCTTTCTCACAAGTGTTTATCTGTAAGCAACGGTAAGCATACTACACAAAGGTCAGGGATAATTGAATTAAAAGATAACAACTTTAGTACAAAAATGTTTGAAATTCTTGTGTATAAAGGATCTTTGAAAAGGTCATAGAAAATGCATATTATGAAAAAAATATGCACAGACTCCAAAAGTTTTTGCACCCAAAATAAACTTTTCATCTTTTAATTCTATTTTCCACAAAATTTCCATGTACCCTCATATTTGCAGGTCAGTACCCCTTAAGGACTATTTGCTTTGATTATATTATTCCTTTGCCAATTTTATCAAATTATCCTCAAACAAAGCTTTGGACAAAAAAGCCAATTGGGCACAATAATGTACCCCTATACACCATAGGGCACATCCCACCCCCCCCCATTTCATGCCTCGATTTCAGAGAGATTGATATTCTGATAACAAAACTAGTATAAATAGATTATAAGGGAGAATAAATATGACAACCTCGTTGTGAAACAGGAGAATTCACAGCAATTTGGGGGTTACCATTTCCACATGTTTTGTTCACGATCTGTTGACGCTGGCCTCCTTACTTTGTCATTAGCAATGCTTTATCAGAAATGTTGAATAACCACTGTCAAGTCTGTCAAATTATAAAATCCCAGTTTTTAAGGCCATCCACTTCCTATGACCTACCACACTCACCAGTCCTACTATTAATTTTGCTCAAGTCTGTGTTTCACTATCCTGTGAATGTGTCACCCCCTTTTTACCCACTCATAATATTGGCATGCCTTTTCTCTCCCCGGTTTCACTCAATTTATTGTCTATTTCTTCCCTAAATATTTCCCTATTGAACTCATTATTTGATTCAACAGAAACTGACCATTAATTTTGTGGCATCACACTACCATTACAAAGAAAACAAATACAAGACAGTTCTTGGCCTAAAACACAAGTAATATGCCAAAGTAGAAACATCCCCTTAGTAGCAAGAAAAGGTTAAATTTAGGCTTCAAGTTTTCCTCTCTTCTCTCTCCAATGTTCTTTCAACTGCAAGAGATTGCCTAATAAACCTTCCTTTAAATTTGCTTTCTATTCTATATTACAGGACATTACATATGAATGCACACTTTACTTTGTATGTAAATCTTTTACCATCCCACCTACTTTCCAATACATTCATTAGGACTCATATTGCCTTCAGGGTTGGCTGTCATCTCATTCTTATTAGGTGTCTCCCTAAGTGTACTCTATTCCTACAGGATGAGGACACAAGGAATAATCTGTACTTAGGGAACTGAAGCCACTTGAATTTACATTGTTTAACTATTAGGACTTAGAGCTAAGACCTCATGTGTCAACATGACTTTTCCATGTTCCAAGAAGTTCAAGCCTAAGGGGAAAAACACACACACAAAAGGATTAATTTCACCGGTAATTTCAGCAAAACCTAAAGTCCAATGTGCCCAAGTCAGCAGTCTGGGCATCTAGGCACACAGCCTCTGTCTCGAGACTATAGATTGCTCACCTGGGCAGATAGCCAGCTCACCATGCAACAGTTTATCAGAGCCTGCTTTCAGAAACTCACCTCTCTGTTTGCCCGTAGCACTACACATTACACTAGGAACTTTGCCTAATCCCTGTCAGTCCCTGTCATGAAGGACCCCTTTAAACCACACGAACCTAGACCCCAACACATGACAAATTTCTTGAAGTGAACTTCTAGAACTGTTTTTTTGCGTTGCTTTGCAGGTTTGGTTCTTTCTTTATAACTGATAGACAAAAACTGTATTTATCTATGGGATGTTGTGATGCCTGTAAAATTAACACATGGTATAATGTTCAAATCTAGGTAAATATATTTATTTTGGGGTGGGCATTTGGTGCAACAGTTTTGAGATCACTTGGGAATCCACATTCCACCTCAGAATACCTAGGTTTGAGTCCTGGCTCTGCTCCTCATTCCAGCTTCCAGCTAATTTGCACCCTTGGAGTTGGCAAATGATGGCTTGAGTGTTTGGGTCCTATACATCCAATATAGGAGGCTCAGCTTGAGTTCTATGACTCTGGTTTCAGCCTGACCCAGCCCTAGTTGTTGTAGGCATTTGAGGAGTGAACCACTGGATAAAAGAACTCTTGCAAATAAAATGGATGTGCATGTGCACATATATATTTTCAAATATTTATTTCTAAAGTGAAAACATTCAACATTTTTTCTAGTTTTAAATACATAATACACAACTGTTATCTATAGCCACCCTGCTCTGTTTTATTTTTAAACACTGTTTTGAACCAGTTTCTCACCCCTGGCTGGAATCTGGAAAATTCTTTATGAATAGCTGATTAAGTCCTCCTGCCCTAATCACCACAGGGCAAGAGACCACAGAACTAGGGCCAGTCCCTATCCCCTAAGCTTAGGAAATGTTTCAAATGAGCCAATCCCCAGGGAGCCTAAGAAGTTAGGTAACCCCATCTACCTCACTGTACCCTATGCTATACCACCTTACAATTCTAGTTTGCTATTCTTCTTTCCCTGGGTGAGTGGCTTGCTTTGTAAACTGTTCTCTTCTGCAGATTCGAGTAACAAAAAGTTATGCAATTCATCTACCTGTTCTTGTGATGATCCTGTAATCAAAATTTCTTTAAATCATAGAACACCCTCAGTCAGAGCTATGATTAGGTTTATTAAGGAGGTGCTCTGCCTTACTACAGTGGACTTCATGATTTGTCTTTGAGGGCCCACAAGCTATCCACATGCCTTTTTCAGGAGTTGGCAGTGACTATCTCTGTCCTTCAGATCACATTGCACAAATCTGACTACATCTTTAATTCATTAAAGATAGAATCTATTTTCTCTCAATTTCTTGTTTCTTCTAGTTTCCAGTTGCAATTGGATTCCCCAGAGAAGATGCATATCCTTCATTTTTCATTCACCTGATCTCTAAAACTTTACTGCAGAATGTAGACTATTGATTACAAATCTAGCTCTGAACAAAATACCATTTTATCAGATTTAAGGCACTGTTAAAGTGTTTCATAAATTTACAAACTTAAAAGACAAGCAATCATGCTCTGTGCAAGTCACCTTCATGTGCCTTGTTGATTTAATCCTCACCACAAGCCTGGAGAATAGGTTTTTGATGCACAATTCAGACAAGGAAAGTGAGTATCAGGGAAAAGTTTGTGGGTTCTTCTTTGAGCAGGTTTTGAGTTCTCTCACTAACATTCAAAACCCTTTGCCTTTATTGAGTGTTTTTGTAGCAGCACTGTGACCAAATTCACACAACAGCATAAGATACATATGATCACATTCTGCCGAAGTAGAGGAAACAACTTTCCAGATAGGTCAATCAGTGAGTCCTAAAGCAATCTATTGGATTTTAAGGCCTTTCCTTTGTGTGTACCCTGGCCATGCTTGGAATTACAGTTACAGTCTCTTCTTTCAACCTCAGGCCATTGGAATGGAAAAGTGTCTCAAATTTTCCTAGATCTCCAATCCACCCAAGTATTGTCAAATACTGCTCTCCTGGGAGCCATTTTCCAAATATCATGCAAGAGATCTTTTTGTTTTGCTTAATGGAAAAGAGGAAAAAAGGATTGTAAAGAGATCAATCTGTATCCTTTTCCTGAAATTTAACTTCAAATCCTCATCTTGTTTAAGCTTCATTTCCTCCACGTACCAAACGGGAAGTAACAATGATGTGCCAACTCAGAGAAATGATTATACAGAGAGAAAGATCTTACATTTTCAAAGCTTAGCATATTTTGGAATAACACATCTTGCTTACTGAGAGTAGTAACAATTAAGAACAAAAAAGATACAAAGGGAAAGCAAGTGACATCATTTGCTTCAATGCCTTTAGTCACTGACCATCTAAAACTCACCTTCATCTGTGATCATAATATATGAAGAACATTGAATTGGCGGTACCATAGGTAATTGAAATTCACCCATGTGTGATGATAATGCTTTCAGAAAATTCGGGAGTTCTTGTACAAACGTTGACTATGTCCCCATTAAAATGTGACTAATACTTACAAAGGAATGAGGTCATTTTTCAATACTGAGCAAGAAATGTTCATAGGGACACATATCCACAATTAGGGAACAATAAATACAAAAACATAAAACAATAAAACAAACTGACATCTTCACATTGAAGAAAGGATAACATGTTCAGAAACGTTCACATGAGAGTGTCTCTTCCTGTACTTAAGCAAAGTATTAAGTGAACTTTGTCCCTTGTATCAATATATAATGCAAATTTTAAAGATCTACACAACTCCATTTACAAGGATATAACTGAGGATCACATTTTAATTGAACTTTACCAGAACAATTCATGGTGAGCTGTTCCATCTCTAAACCCAGCTTTATTGTCTGCATAATTTATTTGGCTATCAACTATGCAATGGGACATCTAGTGCATTCTTACTGTGATTTTTTAAGGTAATTTTCAGTGTCTATCCTTCTCACATCTGCCACCATGAACTTTTTGGTATCCTTGAGCATAACCTCATGGTACAGGTAGAAAAACAGAGTTCTGCCTGTTGTAAATCTTAAAAGCATAGTTTTTTCTTAATTTTTAAGGTACATTTTAATTTTCTTCCACTATACAATATATTAATTTTGAAAATCACTAAAGGGTTTTTCAATAGCAAGATATGTACTTTTAAACATCTTAATTAATATGATCAAAGTTTTTTTTTTGCCCAACAAAATGTTCCTTGCTTAATTCTTAAGTCTCATCAATTGCACATAAGTCTAATAACTATTCCTCTTAGCATTTCAACATTATTTATGTCACCAAAAGTACCTTATAGTTTCTAATTTAAGATCACTGCTCAAGTATGTATTTTAGAAGAGTATCAGAATACTAGTCTGATATGCCCACATTTTCTTAATCATTTTATTTCAAGCAGTTGAAAATACCTGTTGTATCTAAAGCTTAGGTAAACTATTACTACTAAACTTTTTATGATCTTTTACTATTTTATGTCCTTAATTATAATGATTGTAAAGTTAAAAATCATCGGTCTACTACTTCATCACTCCCACTAAACAAGGGTGACCTCCTCAGGGCTCAATGACTGCAGACCCAAAAGCCCTTTCCTGAGCCCCAGAAGGGATCTCTCAGCCCTTTACAGATGCTCTGACCACAAAGACCCCATGTAGTCCCACATGTTTACCCGAGTTTCTGTTCAATCATAGATGTTTAAATCTCCACTAACACACTGTAGTGATTAATTTCAGTTACACGAGGATCTTTCTTAATATATATATCAATTGTCTTCCCATCTGGCTCTAAAATCATGGTAACAGATTTGTATACAATGCCGTAGGCCATTATATAATTGTTTGGTAACATCTTTAAACTTAATAGCATCCTGAATTCTTTTTTTTTTCTTTTCTGGAAAAGACAATTACCACGACTAAAAAGAAATCAAATTGACTTCTGCTTATCTCTCAAGTCTTTGCCAGGCTCCTATTCTGGCAAAGACCAACTCTGTGGAGAATGGAAATCCCTGGCAGCAAACTTCATGGGTTTTGGTCTTCAGTCCCCGAAGATGTTCGCCTGAGAAGGTCCTCCATGGGACTTTGTTGATTAGACTAAAGACTCTGTTCCAGTTTAAGGAGCACGGTCTGCCCGAAGCATTACCAAGCATAATTGTGCAAGGTGAAATAACAAAAACATAAAGGGCACCAAAACCAAAGTGGATAAAATAGGACGTATGTAGTTTTTTTACATTCTTACAGATGCTTTCTGACAATTTTTTTAAAAAAGGGGAGAGAGGGGTAGGGATTCAAATTCTTGAAAACTACTTGTGACATTGGGATTGTTTCTGGATAGGGCTACAAACAATCCTTTGTTCCCACCAGTGATGACTTGGCAGACATTTAGAAAATCAGTTTTAGGTATAGGTATTTTAAATGTATTCTCAGAAAAGAGATGGAGGAGGAGGAGAGTGAGAGGGAAAGAGAGGGAGAATCCTCCACCCACTAATTTACCCAGCAAATGCCCACAATGTCTGGGGCTGTACTAGGCAGAACCAAGAGCAACACACTCCATCCTGGTCTCTCCACATGGGTGGCAGGGGCCCAGACACCTAAGTCCACACCTGCTGAGTCCCAGGGTGTGCACATACAGGAGCTGAATGCAGAGCAGAGACCAGATCAGGTCCCAGGAACTCCTGTGTGGGATGCAGCATCCCAAGCCACAGCTTAACCTACTGTACAACAAAACCCAGCCCTGGTTATAAACTTATGAAATATTGACCTAAGGGCAAAGAACTTTTATCAACTCTAGGTGATACTATGTTTTCCAAGTTATTCATCAAAAGTGTTTATTTTTCACATTTTTAAATATCTTAATTTTTTTTACTTATTTTTACTAATCTGAAAGGCAGAGGGACAGAAACAGATCTCCCATCCTCTGGCTCACTTACCAAAAGCCTGTAAAGACTGGACCTGAACCAGGACTAAGCCAGGAAATCAATCTGGGTATCCCACAGGGGTGGCACAGGCCATCACTCACTGCTTTCCAGGGTACACATTAGTAGCAAGGTGGAATCAGTTGCAGAGCCAGAATTCCAACCCAAGCACTCTGATACAGGATGTGGATATACCAAGCAGCATCTTAATTGCTGTACCAAATTCCCACCCTATAAATTTTGATTCTATTTTTAGCCAAATTTGCCATTTCTATTTAATGTACTTATTTCCAATTACATAATATATAAAGTGAATTTTTTGATAAGAAGGTCAAAGATTTTTCTCGACTCCGAAGGTAAATTGGCTAACAATGAGTATTTTAAACCACTAAGTATTTTTTTAAGATTTTATTTCAAAGTCAGAGTTAGAGAGTTAGAGAGAGAGAGAGAGAGAGAGAGAGAGAGAAAGAAAGGGAGATCTATCCGCATGTTCACTACCCAAATGATCACATTGCTGTGGCTGGGCCAAGTAGAAGCCAAGAGTTTCAATCGGGTCTCCCAAATGTGTGACAGGAGCCAAGCACTTGGGCCATCTTCAGCAGCTTTCCCAGGCTATTATCAGGGAGCTGGATCAGAACTAGCACCCATATGGGATGCTGGCACCTCAGGCAATGCCTTAATCTGCTACACCACAACACCTGTCCCTACTGGTTTTCTTATTGATAACTTTGGTAGCCTTCATTGATTTTACAATTTACACATTTGCATCGCAAAGCACATTTGTCCACTGGATTATTTTCCTTCAGAAAAATCATTATATTCATCTTATTTTAGTGATATTATTTTACCTTTTCAAGAGTAACAATTAAAATTCCAAAGTAAATTCAAAGCATGTCCTGTCTCCAAATTATTCGTATCTACCTAGTCCCAGATGGAAAAAGCACCCTCAAAATTCACCTTTTAGCTGCTGCCTTAAACCAAGAATATTAAAAATTTCTCCCAGAACCTCTAAAATTAGTATTTCTCAATTCAAAATTCTCTTCTGGTCCACATTTTCAAAGATGCTAGAAGGCCAACAGGACACATAAGCACACCACAACATCTCTTCCACATCCACAAAATTCACAAACAATAAAAAAAAAAAACATGGAAAAACATTCCACTATCATAAAGTAGTGGCTACAGTCAACATTGTGGTGCAGCGGGTTAAACCACTGCTTTTGATAGTGGCATCCTATATCACAATGCTGGTTCAAGTCATAGTTTCTCTGCTTCTGATCCAGCTTCCTACTAATATACCTGGAAAGCAGTTGAAGACTGCCCTAATACTTGGGGCCTTATCACCCATGTGGAAGACCTGGATGGAGTTTCTGGATCCCGGGTATGGCCTAGCCTACACCAGGCTGTTGAAGCCATTTGGGGAGTGGACCAGCAGGTGGAATATCTCATGTCTCGTCTCTGTTGCTCTTTCAAAAAACAAAAACAGAAACAAAAACAAAAAACAAAAAAAACAAAACAAAAAAAACTTTAAAAAAAGCTTACAGCCTTTCCTAGGATTGGAAATGAATCTCAATCTTTACCAATTCCTAGTTGCTTTACATGAGATGTTTTCAACTGTGCCTGTAGCTCCATTGGAAATTTGATCTGGGTAAATATTTGAGTAAACATATCTTGGCTGTCATAGTAAATTCAGATCTCTCAGATTTTATTTTCTATACCCATAACCACAGTTTTGGAGACTTGCCTATTTTGCAAGATCTGGGAGTGCATAAGCCAGATGTTCCCACTGAAGATGCTGCTGAGTAAGGCTGCTAAGACTATCAAAAAGAAACTGATTCAAATTAATATGTCCTGCTCTAAATAGGACTTAGTTTAGCAGTCCTACATTTGTGCTTGTGGATGAAACAGCCACTGGAGACTTGTCCCATAATCCTCCCCTCCCTAAACCTTTTCATTGCACACATACACACACACACACATCTGTGTCAAAACATTATGGAAAATATGTACGATGAAAAATATGCATGGATTTCAAACTTTTGACATCAAAATAAACTTATCTTTTAATTCCATTTAGTTTAATTCCTTTTCTACCAACTTACTGCAGTCCCCTCACAGGTAGATCCCCACATCTTGGAATGTTAAGATATATCCAAAGCTGGCTCTTTTTCAACTAAGTGTATGTACATATAAAATTACAAATGGCTGGAAATCAAGTTCTCTAAAATCCAAACTCCATCTTCTGCAAGGTTCCTGAATTCATCCCAATGAGTTTTGTGCAAGAAGCTAAGAGTGGACCACTTCAGACTTTATTATACCTCAACATGCTAATATAACCTCTCCTGGATGGTATAATCATACTTCCAATTTGTCTGGGTATGTCCATCTCTGGAGAATAAAGGTTTTACCTCTCTGGTTTTTACAAGTGTCTAGTTTTTGATGCTGTACTACATGGTGCTAGCTGCTATTCATAGTTCACAGTGGTCCACATTGACATGCAATGTTAACATTGTCTAGGTACAGCGGCTTATGTGTCAGAATGAAATACTCTAAGCTTTGCAGGTAGCCACTTTGTCCCTAAGATATACTCAATAATTCTAGAAGTGAGCAAATATGAGCCCATCTAAAAGTACTTCTACTGTGGTAGTGATGATTCAGCAAAGAGCAAGGACACTGAGTTATTTCTAGGCTGAAAAAAAAAAAAAGCAATGAGTCATTACAAGGTGGAATAATGACCTTCTGACTCAACATTTACTCGGCATATCAGCCAGTTTATCCACCAGATTAAGATAATTGGTCAAAGTGAGAAAATAAACTGTTTATATGCAAACTTGTCTTCTAAATTTCTTCATTGTCTGTGAAAACTTGCCTTTGCCTTGACCTTATCAAACTTTTACTACTCATAGAATAAACACAAGTGTATACCCTTAGGCACATCATGCCTGGCATTTCCATAGTTTCCTTCTAACTAATGATACTGCTTCCTTAGTGATGGTTCTTTGTCACTGCCCTTTCTGGCATGTCAGCTGCATGCCTAATAGGTAAGCAGCTAGCCTGGACTAAGGCCTCTGTAGCCATTCTTTTCTTGACGTCAACTGGAATGGCATCCAAAGTTCTATAAATGAAAATGCTTATAAATTAGAAATAAAATCCAGACTAATACCATATTACCACTATGGTAATACCATAGTGGAGGTGCCAACATTCAATTAGGTAAAAAAATATGCAGCCATTTCCCTAACATTTAGCAAATCAGTTGTGTTTTCCTGCAGTCTGTCTTCAGTGTAATTATTCTATTTTACCTTGATTTAAGATGACAAGGTTTGTGTTACCTAAACATTAATTATAGCTGGATTTTCCTCTTCTCTATTATAATAAATAGGTAATTAGATGATCAATTCCAGCATCCTGCCACTTATCTCATTGGAGGCATTTAAAACAATTAGCTCATCCATTTGTTCCCTTTAAAGAATACCAAGCATGGCTCCCTGTGTCTATTTGGAGAAATTATCACTAAAAGTGCCAAATGTGGGAAATAAAGTGCAGTGTAGCACATAATGGGGTACAATTCACAGCCAACAAAATGTTAGATCTGAGGGAATCCCCAAATGGCTCTAATGCTGCTGTCCAAAATCCCCTTCACAGGTGCAGGATTCAGAGGAAATGAATGGTACAGAATGATAAAAATAAGTTGTTCTTTAGTATTTTTCCATTGACATTCTTGTTTAGCACTTAAGGCTGTAATTTTTCTATAGAGTCTTATCAATATGAGACATGAAAATGTATTTTGGAAAAATAAGAACTTTTATAACTTGAACCAGAAGACTCCTTTTTTAAATTATAGAATTTGTCTCTATTCTATTCATATTTATTCCACAAATTCATAAGTAATCTAACCATTCATAAAAAAGCAAGCATTTAGAGTAAAGATAAATACTCTGGGTATATACTTACATAGCTCTGAAATTTTATTCTTGTTGCTCATTCGTTATATAAGCTGAACTATTTGCAAGGATTTTTTTAAGGCAGAGAGTTTCCTGGTATACAGATAGAGAGCAAGTAAATTCCATCTTAAAATTGACTTTTTTGTCCATTCTCTAAATGCTAAGGGACCTATATAGAAATTGTGTTGCTGGAAAAATCTTTTGTTTTCCTGGTTTCATTGATGTGAAAGTTAAAAGCTTCTACCTCTTCTCCCAGCTCAGTACATCAACTGAAAATACCTTTAGAGAGAACACAGACACCCTAGAAATTCATTTTTTGAAGTTGCAGAGAGAATGAGCTCTGGGTAAACACACACTCACAAAATTATGTATGATTTTCAGGAGTACAAAAGAGAATGCCTGTTTATAGCAAAGAACTGCACCAATATTGGGCTGACCTGAGAATCTCTTTGGTGTGATTTAAAGAGTTGGAGATCCTCCTATGCCTCAAATATTCCTTCCCCAGGAGCCAAGGACTCTGTCACAGTTTTCAATGATGTAAGATATCAGAAACCTTATAAAGTAAAACATATCGAGCTATTAACAGCACAATATTCAACTTCTTGGTTAGGTTCCAGTTTAGTAGATACTACGAAGAGCAAGTCCTTGAGATAACTGTGACATGGAGTTGTTGGGAAGATAAAAACCCCCTAAGAGGAAAATTAAGCATCTAAAGTGAATCTGGACTACTTCATCTTTCCTTGGGTCTCCCCGAGGACAAAATTGTTAAAAGTCGTCAAAGTAAAAATTTGGTTTCTCCTCCATCTTCTCCATGTACTAGCTTTCCTAATGGATCCTAACTAGAAGATGGGGGGGGGCAGTTTCCCATATTTTCCATTAATCCTTTATATAATTTTGCTACGGTATTCAACAGAGAGGATGAGGTAGATATCCCAAGTAATTAATCCTCTGTAATGTTTAATTTTCTAAGTTGTAGATAAAGACTGTAAAATATGGCAGTTGCACGCAAAGTACTTGGCACACACAGATCAGGGAATGGCAATTAATAACCAAGAGTAACAACAAGAGTTGATTTGATAGATATAATTTTAGAAGTATGCCTATTTTTTTAAAGTCAGGGGATAAACTGTCTACCTATTATTCCTATAGTCAAAGTTAGCACCTTCTGTCTCAGGCTTAGCATTATATTGAACATGTATCCAGAGATTGACTTTACCTGGAACTTTTACATGAAACTGTCAGTTGAACAGTGAAAGGGTATGTGTTCTATAGTCAAAGGAATAGGTAACTAGAAATTCAGGCATATTCCTCCGATAAATTTAGGATATCCCCTTACAACTGTCTTCTTCAGGAAACCTACTGTGCTAGTTTCAGAACTTGTTAGCCCATTCTAGAATCCCCTATTAATTCATCTCAATGTTTTATGATTTACTCATTAAGTCATTGTCTTCTATCTTTTCTTCACAGAATATCTAGTGACAGAGCTTCATCCACTGCAGGAAATATTTTAGGAGAAGTTCCTCATCATTTTGTTCTATTATCAGCACCTGCTCTACTCCTGTCTGGGAAGGGATTAATCACATCTCTGCTGAAAGTATCTCCCAGCAAGGACCTCGTTTTGTGAATCTGAAAATTTCAGATTTCTCTCTCATTAACATTCCCAACATCTTCAGAAAGAGCTTTATATTTTGTGATCATCCTCCACACATCTCATCTTACATATTAATAGCATTTTTATCATATGTAACTAACTAATGTATCATATGTAACTAACAATGTGATATCCTTCCCTACAATGTCACTAAACCCACTTTCCTTGGCCTTCAGTGAACTCTTCGCATGAAGAAACTTCAATGAGTTAAAAAAAAAAAACAGAATTAAGAGCTAAATTTATTTTGATGAAAAACAAATTTGAAACCTTTCATAGTTTGTTCATGATTTTTTAATTTTTATTTTCCATGAACTTTTCTTGAGAGGCAAAGAGACAGAGATAAAGAAAGAGCTCACATCTACAGGTTTACTCTCAAAAGTCTACAGAGACAACAGCTGGGTCACACCTGAAACAGGAAGCCAGGAATTCAATTGAGTTGCCTAGTGTAGTTGGAAGAGACCCAACTACTTGAATCATCACTGCCACTCCCCTGAGTCTACATCAGCAAGAGGTTGGAGTCAGGATCTAGAACTGGGTATCAAACTTGGGCATTTTGTATGTGTAAAGAACCTTTTATTCTGCCAAGGGCCATTTGCATATTTAAAATACAATTTGCAAGCCACATAAAATTATCAACTTAAAAATTAGCCTGCTATAGATTTATTGAATTTCAAGTCCCACCCTGCAGTTGCCTTGGAGGGACCAGACCAATATTCCACACTCCTGCATGATGATGCAGGCATCTTAACTGCTAGGCTGAAAATTTGCTCTCCATCAACTTTGAAGAATAGTCATATTCCTCATACTAGCTCAATGATGCTATCCCTATTTTAATAGATAACATTGTAAATTTTTGTCATATACAACATGATGTTTTGAAGTAAATATACACTGTGCAATTGTTATATCTAACTCATTAACAAACACATTATCTCACACAGTTAACATTTTTGTGGTGAAAGCACACAGCATCAACTTTCTTGACATTTTCTGGAGTATGGTAATCTCACCATCCCCAGTGTAATACCAATAAACAATCGTTGTTCTATATTTCCAAAGGTTTTTCTTGTACATATCATTCTTCTCTTTTACCTTGCTTCACAGTGAGCATTCCTGACATGATACTGGTTTGTTATTAATAGCCAATATTTAAAGAGAATATTAAAACTGCATGTTCGTTGTTTTTGTTAATAAACATATGTTAATTTAAGTGAATTTATTAGTTTTGCAGTAACCAAATAAAACTTTATAGCCATAAGGTAGCAGGTGTTTAATTCTTTAGAATAATAGATTATAAATTTCGAATACTAACTCAAAAATACCCAAAAATAGCCTGTTGACGAAATTCTGCAAATAATTTTCTCCAAGAAGTCTAGAGTTAATTTCTCATATTTCTTTATCCTATTCTGACAATAACAATGACTTCAATTCTGGATTAAATGAGGACTTTATTACTCTTCAAATAATTAGAGATAACTAAGATCTTAAAGAGTAAATTCAAATTAGTCATTTCAAGATAGATCTGACTTTTGGCAGTGAAAAGCCTAAGTGAGTTGGATAGAGCTGACTCCTCTACAAACTTGGGGCTAATAGATGGCCTTCAACCACCACTAATGACAAAATAAACAGAACAGGGCCGGTGCCATGGCTCACTTGGTTAATCCTCCGCCTGTGGCACTTGCATACCATATGGGCACTGGGTTCTAGTCCCTGTTGCTCCTCTTCCAGTCCAGCTCTCTGCTGTGGCCTGGGAAGGCAGTGGAGGATGGTCCATGTGCTCAGGTCCCTGCACCTGCATGGGAGACCAGGAAGAAGCACCTGGCTCCTGGCTTAGGATCAAAAAGCCCTCAGACTTCATATAGATAAATTCAGGGCATAGAGTCTCAGGAAGTTTAGGTGGCATTTTTTCAAGGCCATCAACTTAATGAACGACAGACTTGTGACAGGAAACCAGGCTTTCCGGCCATATAGTCTTTACTCCCACTTTCTGCTCAAAATCAAATTACCTTTCTGCCAGTGTTGCTACATCACTAAAACACCCTTCAGATCTCTGCTGATAGAATGGGCTACTAACTAGTTATTTAAAAGGACTGTTTTCAAAAGTTGGTTATTTCAATTCTATTTCCAGTTTTATCTTAAATTCTGAAAACTAATGTATTTAAATCATTATTTTCTATACATAATTCAGATAATCAAGACTGGCCTTGATCATTCCACAGGTAACAGAAATCTGTGTTTTCCCACAATACTACGTGTGTATTTTTGACACTCATTTTCAAAGTGATTGAAACATCCAGAATATCAGGAAATGGTCCTATATTTTAAAGTCTAAGTACAACTCCACTTTCACTTGGCTTCTCATATACATAATGTAGTGTCCATGTATTGTTCTGACACCAGTAAAGCTGCTGGGAAATGTGCTGGGCTGCTTTTCCCTCGTCCCCATTACAATTTACATTGCCAGAACTCCTCTGAAGCTCAAGCATTCCCATGGCCATAAAGAAATCTTACTAAGAGTAAAACTTTTCAACAAGTGACTGTCCACCAAGTTCCAACTCCTATATTAAATTGCGTAAGCATCTTCCATTTCACCAACTTATTTTTAGAATTGCACTGTTTCAATGTGTTATTGGCCACAAGTCTGAGAACAGCAGGGTTAATATAGCACATGCTAGAGTTAGCCCATCTGTTCAGGTTTCCATCCAACCATGTTATTTTATGAGCTCTCTCTAGGAGATTTTTGGTTATCCAATTTGTAGTACTCTCTAATATAAACAGCCTGGTATCACTCGAGAAGCTCAGTGAGCCAAGCCAAATGATGTGAAATTGCTAGCTGCAAGTATAGTTAAATTAGAAATCCTTTAAAATATATGTATCATGTATAATTTTCTCTCCCTTTTACTTTTGGGACACAGGTAATACATGTTCATTACAAAAGAAATTTCTGAAATAAAACTAAACAGAAAGGATGAAGACGTGAAAGTTATCCATACCTCTACCTCCCAGAGGAAAGCATTGTTAACTTGCAGGTGTGTGCAACCATTCACTCAGAATTTATTAATTTGTATGTGGAAATGCATAAAATGAATCCACAGAAGACTCTACAGAGATTAAGTTTCTTTTCCCCTCACAATACCAGTGAACATTTTCTCCCATAAATATTTCCCAAAATGTTACATATGTATATATTATGTTTATAGTGAGATCTGTTTAAATTTTAAGTAAATTGAAATTGAGTACTTTCACTACCACTTGTTTCGTATGAAATTTTCTGGGAAAATTTAAATATGAATAGCTTTCAAAATCCAAATTATAAGTAACTTTTGGATAATATCTAACAATAAAGGATGAACTAGTTTTGAATTTACAGATCAGTGAATGGACTGACTCATGGATTGCTTAACATAATCGGTTAGATGGATGACTGTACCTGTTTTCTTAACTTTCAATGTCTGTTTTGACACACTATACAAAGCGTAAGCTTATTTACCATAGGAAAAGCAGTACAGGTGTGGTAAGTAATCCATGATAGATAAAACAGATAGTGTGGGAGAAGTATAAACAGACAAGTCATGCTGGAAACATACATAAAGCAGATTCACTACCGTTGAATAAAGGTCTCTTAATCACGAGACCATAACTGAAAGCAGAGCAACATCCTAAAGGACTATGATTCCCATTTCATCTCTAGTAAACCTTATATCCAAGGCCACACAGTCCTGAAATGAATTCTAAAGAAGTAATGAAAGCTTTTTCTTCTGCAAGAAACATGTAATTAGAACAGCGCAGATATAATGTCTCCAGCAACCCTAGCTCTAATCTCAACAGTTGTCCATTTTTGATGAAAAAATTTGTGATTTCATGGTGACTTCCTGGAAAAAGTTGATATATTTCATGGACATTTAGTGGATTGGAAAACATGCACACAAGAGTGATTTATTTCATATAAAATTTCAGTTTCCAGGGCCGGCGCTGTGGTGTAGCAGGTAAAGCCTTAAAGTGCCAGCATCTCATATAGTGCCAGTTCGAGCCCTGGCTGCTCTACCTCCTATCCAGCTCTCTGCTATGGCCTGGGAAAGCAGATGGCCCAAGTTCCTGGGTCTCTGCACTCACATGAGAGGCCCGGAAGAAGCTCCTAGCTCCAGATTGGCCACAGTAGCCAGAGCTGAGCCTATCGAGGAGTGAACCAGCAGATCGAAGACCTCTCCTTCCTCTATCTCTTCCCCTCTCTTTCTCTCACCCCCTTCTCCCCACCCCCACCTCTACTCTCTAACACTGCCTTTCAAATAAATAAGTCTTTAAAAAAATTTCAGTTTCCAAAATGGCTGTCTTTGTGTGCCAAGGCGTGTCTCATCTGTTAATCATTCCAATTTCTATTTCCATTAAACAGTTTCTAATACAAATGCTTAGGACTGCTACCATTCACCATTCACCTCGAAGCAACAGCATACTGAGTTCAAAAGAATTAGAGAGGCACATCCAGTAATAATTGTGGCAGAAGAATTGATATACTCTGCCTTCTGCCACCTGGCTAACTGCCATCCTTCCCCCACTTGCCATCCCCATTAAAGGAGAAAAACACCAAAAATTACTAAGAGTGGGGAAAAGTCCTGAGCCCTGAAACTAAGATCTAAACTCATTAATTTTAGGACACTTGGGACAGTGATGTAGCAGGTAAAGCCACCACTTGCAGGGCCAGCATTCCATATGGGCGTCAGTTTCAGTTCCAGCTACTCTACTTCCAATTCAGCTCTCTATGGCCTGGGAAAGCAACAGATGTTAGCCCAAGTGCTTGGGCCCCTGAGCCAGCATAGGGGACCTAGAAGAATCTCCTGCCTCTTGGCTTTGGACCAACCCAGCTCCAGCCATTGTGGCTATTTGGGGAGTGAACCAGCGGATGGAAGATTCATTCTCTCTCTCTCTCTCTGCCTGTATTTAACTTTGCCTTTCAAGTAAATAAATCTTTTTAAAAAATTTTAGGACATTTGCCATACAGAGTGCACACAGGCCAAAAACTGCAAGAAGTTACCTTTTTTGCATGACCCATTAGACTCTTAGTTTTAGAGAAAGCAGTGTAGTTCTTCAAAAAAAAAAGGGGGGGGGGGCGGGGGAGCGGAATCCTGCACTTTAACCAACACATCTACTGAGAAAAATGAATATAAACCAG
The DNA here is from genome assembly GCF_033115175.1 of Lepus europaeus. NCBI lineage: Eukaryota > Metazoa > Chordata > Mammalia > Lagomorpha > Leporidae > Lepus > Lepus europaeus. The sequence goes on along the minus strand of NC_084839.1, from coordinate 71,564,720 downwards.
GAGGAAAGACAGGGCCAGTTAACCAGGACTAGTTTTCCCTAGGTCAATAATATGTGTGGCAGCTCTTCCAAGAATAAGAGTCCAAGAGCAGGAACAGCCAAAAGAAATCCTTCAAGCAGCAGCAGCAGCACTCCCCAACCTAGCTTGTCTCTACACACACCGGCATGAAACGCTGGGCTGAAACATGCTGCATTGAAGGACACTTTTCCGACTCAGCAAGTAGCATGGGGGAAAGCAACTGGAATTGGCCACGTGCCAGTGTACGTCCATGCCAAACAAATAAGCAATAGAAAATTTCATCCCAGTTACCCAATTTTTACTAACACAAGTTTGCAATGAGCTCATTTCTCTTGTTAAAACTTGGCATTTTATAGTCTTTGCCTCTTAAAACTCAACCAGCCTGCTGGGTGTTTTTTCCTAGTTCCTTGTGGTACAATGTTAGATTGTTTGTGATCTTTCTTCTTACTCAATATAGGTATGCATTGCTATAAATTTCCCTCTTAGGACTGCTTTTGTTGCATCCCATAAGTTTCCTTGTGATGTGTTTGCATTTTCATTTGTCTCAAGGTTTTTATTCTTAATTTCTTTTTGTTTCTGCTGTGAAATATTCATTGTTTAGAAGCATATTGTTTAACTTCTACATAGTTTTTCCAGAATTTTTCATTTTAACTGATTTCTAGTTTTATACCAATATCATCTGAAGACATAATTAATATGATTTTAAACCTCTGAAATTTGTTAAGACTTGATTTGTTGCCAAATATATAAGCTATCCTGTACAATGTTCCATGCGTACTTAAAAAGGGTGTATATTCTTCTACTGTTGTGTGGATTATTCAGTTTATCTCTTGGATCCTTTTGCTCTAAAGAGTAACTCAAGTCCAGTGTTGTTTTTTGAAATTTTATTCACTTAAAAGCTAGAGATGACATAGAGACACAGAGACAGAGGGAATTGTTTCATCCACTAGTTCACTCTCAAAATGACAACAATAGCCAGGACTGTACCAACCTGAAACCAGGAGTCTGGAACTCAATCCAACTTCCTGCATGACAGGAGCCTAAGTACTTACAGCATCAAATGTACCTCTAAAGATGCATAATTAGCAGGAAGCTGTATCAGAAACAAAGGCTGTGCTTAAACCCAGGCATTGAAATATGGGATGTAAGCATCTCAAGTAGTGTCTTAATACTCCATAAAATATCCAACACATCACCCAATGACAACTGATTTTATGTATAGAGGATTTTTTTGTTGTTAAAAATGGAGTTTTGGAGTCTTTGATTTATATAGTTTAAGTCTCTCTTCTCTTCAGATCATGCAATAATTGTTTTATGTATTTAGATAGTCTAACTTTAGGTAAATATATATTTCCAAATGTTTTACCTTCTGCATGAATTGGTCCCTTTATCAATTTGTAGTGACCTTTCTTGTTTCATTTGTCTGTTTTGTCTGATATAAACACAGCTACACTTGCTTTGCTTAGGTTTCTGTTTGCATGGAATCTCTCACATCTCACTTTCAGTCTACTTGTGGGAAATTACTACTGAAGTTAAACTGCTGAAAGCCAGGGTACAAAGAACTGGAAAAAAATAACTAAGCCCAAAAATAGCAGAAGGGAAGAACTAATGTAGAGTGTGAGCCGGTGCTGTGGCATAGTGGGTAAAACCACCTCCTGCAGTGCCGGCATCCCATGTGCACATTAATTCTTGTCCCAGCCGCTCCTCTTCCAATCTAGCTCTCTGCTATAGCCTGGGAAAGCAGTAGTAGGTGGCCCAAGTGCTTGGGCCCCTGTACCCACGTGAGAGACCCGGTAGAAGCTTCTGGCTTCAGATCAGCCATTTGGGGAGTGAACCAGCAGATAGAAGACCTCTCTCTCTGCCTCTACCTCTAACACTGCCTTTCAAATAAATAAAACTTTAAAAAATAAAAAATAAAGTGTCACAAAAGTAAATTAAATAAAAACTGAAAATTCATTATAGAGAATTACTTGGGGGTGGGAGGGCTGCATGGAGTTACAGTGCAGCAGGTCAATCCACCAAGGGTTAAGCTACTGCTTCTAACACTTGTATCCCTTATCAAAGTGCCACATCCAGTCCTGGCTAATTTGCTTCCAATCCAGCTCTCTACTCATTTGCTGGGAAACAACAGATGATGGATCAAATACCTGATTACCTGCCACTCATATGGGATACCCAGATGGGCTTTCTGACTGCTGGCTCTTCCTGGGCCAACCTCTGCTATTGCAGTCATTTGGGGAATGGAAGCAGGTGGAAAATCTTTCTCTCTTGCTCTCTGTCACTCTGCCTCTCAATTAAATAAATACATCTTTTAAAAATTACTTTTTAAAGAGATGAACAAAATTGAGAACTTATTTACAAGATGAGGGGAGAAGAGAAAAATACAAGTAGATGAGATGATCTATTGTAAACAAAAGGCCAGGGAAACTACTATAAGCAATTATTAGATAAAACTTGGTTAATGTAGGAGAAATTAATTCATAAACACAACCCGATTCAAGACTGAATAATAGAAAAATCTTGACATATATAAGATTGAATCTGTTGTAATAACAAAATAAAAAGTAATACAATTTATTAGTTACTATTAAAGAAAAGCCAATGCCTAGATGTTTTCACTGCTGAATTCTATTAAACTTAAGAATATCTTCTTTATATTAAGGGAACAATTCTCAAAATCTTCAAAAATTTTGAAATAGAATATTTCCAAACTCATTTTATAATTATAGCATTTTCTTGATATCAAGGCCAGACAAGAACACTTAAGAAAAGAAAATAGGGCTGGCGCCACGGCTCACTAGGCTAATTCGCCTGCGGCACCAGTACCCCAGGTTCTAGTCCTGGTAGAAGCACCAGATTCTGTCCCAGTTGCTCCTCTTCCAGTCTAGCTCTCTACTGTGGCCCAGGAAGGCAGTGGAGGATGGCCCAAGTCCTTGGGCCCTACACCTGCATGGGAGACCAGGAGGAAGTACCTGGCTCCTGGCTTCAGATCAGTGCAGTGTGAGGCTGTAGTGGCCATTTGGGGGGTGAACCAATGGAAGGAAGACCTTTCTCTCTGTCTCTAACTCTGCCTGTCAAAAAAAAGAAAAGAAAATAGTTACACCAATAGCCCTGATGAACAAAAACGTGAAACTCATCAACAAAATATTAGCAAGCCAAATTCAAGAATGTATTAAAACAATCAATCACCATGATTGATTGGAATTTATCCCTAGGAAGTGAAGATGGCTCAACACAAGCAAATTAATGTGATACGTCATACTAACAAAATGAAGAAAAAAATCGTATGATCACCTTAATAGATGCAGAAAATGTATTTGAGAAAAGTCAACACCTTTTCATGATAAAAACTCTCAACAAAATAAAGAAATAGGGAATGTACCTCATCACAATAATCACCATGTAGGACAAACCCATTATTAACACCACTCTCAGATAGGAAAAGTTGAAAGCTTTTCCTCTAAGATCAGGGACAGTACAAGACTATACACTCTCATCATTCTTCAACATAGTAGCAGCCAAATCAATCAGGTAAGAGAAAGGAATACAAGACATTCCAAAATTGTTTTTATTTGCTTGTGAAATGATCTTATATACTAGAAAACCCTAAAAACACCAATCAAAACAATTAAGTGACAGGAAATTTAAGGATTCCAGGAAATTTAAGGATTCAAAACCAATGCACAAAATTTAGTGCTGTCTATGTACTAAGAAATTATTCAAAAAAGAAACAGGAAAAAATACTACTGAACCCCCCAAATTGCTGAATAGTGTGTAGTCACACCAATTTGGTTTGCTCTGGGACATGAAAAGAACAAAGGAAGGACTAAGTTTCTAGGGGTCTGACAAATTCTTGGTGAACAAGTAAAGCAGCAACAAAGATTCCGTGGGACAAAAGGAGAGAAGACACAGACACCCTGCAGCCAGCCTCACGGCCAACCAGCTGCAGGCTGTGAGACTCCATCTTATACGTCAAGGTAGGAAGACGTAGCTACGTACCCCACAGCCACCCACTGACTTTTACTTAAGCCTGGGGTGCTGAGTGAGCTCTGGGCAACTTCCAGGTTTGGAGCAGGCAAACTGCCTGACTTCTTTCCCCTCCTTTACTCCAGCATCCCACCATACTGCAGAAACAAGCAGCACAGTCAGGAGGACATACCATCATCTTAGAAGCCAAAGGAGTCTGCAGCAATCTGTGTCACTGCTAAGGTTGCCGCAGGGAAAACCCTGCAGGCCTCACTGACTTCGAGCCAGTCTGGAGCAAGAGTGGGGCAGAGTGCCTACCTAACCCTGCGAAGGGAGAGCACTCTGCCTGCTTCCCACCCCCCCAACAAGGGCTCCTGGGGACCAGCAGGGAGGAGGAGCCATCTTGATAATGTGAGTACAGGCAGCTTTGAGCATGCGAGTAGCAGATTTTATCTGAGGAATAAATCCATGGTCCCAACTGACTTCAAGTCTGGCCTGGAGGGTTGGCTAGGTGTCGGGCATCCACTTAAGCCTGTGAGGTGCGTCCCTCCCTTAATTCTATCTCAGACCGAAAAATAAACACACATAAATACATAAAAAAGAAAAAACTTTAAAACCTGACAGCAGTGTTAAAGTTTTATGGGATACTATCAAATGACCTAAAATATGAGTCTTAGGAGTTCCTAAAGGTATGGGAAAAGAGAATGAATTAAAAGGGCTCTTCAGTGAAATAATAATAGCAGAAAACTTCCCTAATTTGGAGGAACAAAGAGCATCCAAGAACACACAGAAATCAAAGTAGACATGACAAAGCTCTTCACTGCAAACCAACATAGTCAGCTTTCAACAACAAAACAAAGAAAAGGTTCTGAAATACGCACATGAGACATGCCAGATGACCTTCCTGAGAGGATCACCAGTTAGAGTGATTTAACATCAGAAACCTGAAAGGATAGGAGACAATGCAGTGACACAGTCCAAGTCCTCCAAGAAAATAACTGTCAACCCAGAATGCAGTGCCCTGCAAAGCTTTCATTTATAGATGAAGAAGAGGTGCCAGCACTGTGGCATAGTGTGTTAAGCTGCTACCTACAACTCCAGCATCCTATATGGGTGCAGTTAGAGTATCAGCCACGCTGCTTCCAATCCAGCTCCCTGCTAGTGTTCTGGGAAAGAAGTGGAAGTTGTCCCAAGTACTTCACCCCAGCACCCACATGGATGACCCAGAAGAAGCTCCAGGCTCCAGGCTTCAAACTAGCCCATCTTTGGCCATAGTAGCTATTTGGAGTGTAAACCAGCAGATTGAAGATCTGTCTCCTTTCTCTCTCTGTAACTCTGTGTTTCCATCAATAAATAAATCTTTAAAAAAAATGAAAGTGAAATAAAGGCCTTCCAAAAACAGAAATCCAAAGATTTTTGTCACTAGTTCTCCAGCCATAAAGTGAAACATAAGGATCACTACACATAGAAACACAGAAAGATAGTCATTGTTATGAAAAAATGTGAAAGCAGAACATCTCCTAGTAAAAGTACAAAGGAAATTCAAAGAAAATAGGAATATTTATGGAAACTTGGCAATATCAAATTATTTATAAAAAAAAAACTTTGAATGTAAATGGCCTAAATTCTACAATTAAAAAATACAAACTGTCCAAATGGATTAAAAAACAAGAACCATCTATTTGTTGACTGCAACAAACACACCTCACCAACAAAGATACAGACAGAAAGTGAAAGGATAGAAAAAAAAAGTAATCAGTGCTAACAGAAAGCAAAAATGAGTAGCAGTAGCCATTCTGGTATCAGACAAAATAGACTTTCACACAAAAATTTTTAAAAGAGACAAAGAAGGGCATTATGCAATGATGAAGAGATCAATGCAAAGGAAGATGTGACTATAGTAAATGTATATGCACATAATGTCAAGGTGCCTGGCTACTTAAACAAATGTTAATTGATGTAAAGGGAGACAGACTTCAATACAGTAATAAAGGGGGACTTTAACACCAACTTTCATCGACGTACAGATCAACTAGACAAAAAAAATCAAAGAAACAGAAGAGCTAATATACACCATGGATCAAATGGACTTAATTTATACCTACAGAACATTTCCTCCCACAGCTGCAGAATATATATTCATTTCATCAGAGCATGGAGCATTCTCTAGCATAGACCATATGCTAGGCTCTAGTGCAAGCCTCAATAAATTCAAAAAATTTTGAAATACCAGGTATCTTTTCAGAATAAAATGAAATACAGCTGGAAATTAACAAACTAAAAGTCTCTAGAAAATATGCAAACACATAGAGAATGAACCACAAATTCCTGACTGAACAGTGGGTCATAGAAGAAATTAAAAGTGAAATTTTAAAAATCCTGGAAATCAATGAAGATGACAATACATCAAAACTTATGGGATACAACAAAAGCTGTGTTAAGGGGGAATTTTTTAGCAATGGAGATTGAATCAGATGAGACTGGGCACATTCAGGGTGGTATGGCCATAGACTGAAACTGAATCAGTAATAATGATCCTCCCATCAAAGAAAAGCCCAGGACAGAATGGTTTCACTGCTGAATTCTACCAAACTTTTAAGATTTATTTATTTGAAAGGAAGAATTACAGAAAGGCAGAGGCAGAGGCAGAGAGAGAGAGAGAGAGGAGTCTTCGATCTGCTGGCTCATTCCTCAGATGGCTGCAATGGCCAGACCTGGGTCAATCTGAAGCCATAATTCCAAATATTTTCCAAGTTTTCAAAACAATTCAAATAGAAAGAATCCTCCCAAACTCTTCTATGAAGTCAACATCACCTTAATTCCAAAACCAGAAAAAAAGATACAAAGAAAGATAACTATAGACCAATATCCTTGTTAAATACAGATGCAAAATTCTCAACCAAATGCTAGCTAATCAAATTCAACAACACATAAGAAAAATCATTGACCTGGGTCAAGAGGGATTTACTCCTGGTGTGCAGGAATGACTGAACATTCAAGTCAATAAATGTGATATATCACATTAACAAACTGAATAGAAACCATATGATTATCTAATATGCAGAGAAAGCATTGTATAAAATACAACATACTTTCAGGATAAAAACCTCAGTAACACAATAAAGGCAATATATGACAAAACCACAATTACAATCATACTGAATGGAGAAAAGTTGGAAGCATTTCCACTAAGATCTGGAACTAGATGGTATGCCCAGTATCACTGATACTATTTAACATAGTTTTAGAAATTTTAGCCAGAGCCATTAGGCAAGAAAAAGAAATAAAAAAGATACAAATTGAAAAGGAGAAAGTAAAACCATTCACGTTTGCAGGTGTTATTATCCTTCATATAGGGAAATCAAAAGACTCCACTAAACCATTGGAATTAATGACATTTTGCTGAAGTTTCATGACATAAAATTCACACAGAAATCTATAGCCTTTGTATACACAGACAGTACCATGGCAGAGATAGAATTTTTAAGATCACTGTCATTCACAGTGGCTACCAAAAAAATATCTTGGAATAAAATTGACCAATGTGGTCAAAGACCTCTACAATGAAAATTAGAAAACATTAAGTAATAAAAGACACACAAAAATGAAAAAAAAAATCTTCCATGGTTGTGGATTCAAATAATTCATATTATCAAAATGTCCATACTACTGAAAGCAACTTACAAATCAAAATGCCAAGATCATTAGTCTCAGATCTAGAAAAAAAAATCATATGGAAATTCAAGAGACCCCAAATAGCTAAATGGAAGTTTAAACAATAAAAGAAAGCCAGAGGCATCACAATAGCAGATTTCAAGACATACTCCTGGGCAGTTACATTCATATAGCCTGGTACTGGCACAAAAATAGGTTGATCAACGGAACAGAATAAAAACCCTAGAAATTAATCCATGCATCTACAGCCAACTAATCTTTGAGAAAGGAGCTAAAAATCAACCCTTGGACAAAGGACAGTGTCTTCCGGAAATTGTGGCTGAGAAAACTGGATCCTTGTCTGAAAAAATGTGAAACAAGCCCCTTCCTCACACCTTATGCAAAACTCAAAATGGATCCGTAATCTAGATCTATTACTTGACATTGTCCTTAAGGGAAACTCTGCAATACATGGCATAGGCAAAGTCTTCTTTGAAAAGACTCCTGAAACACAAGTCAAAGTAAAAACAGGCAAGTGGGATTCTTTCAAAATAAGCAGCTTCTGCACTACAATGCAAACACTCAGCAAAATGAGGAGGCAACCGAAAAAATCTGAGAAAATATTTGCAAACTCTGCAACTGATAAAGGTTTAATATCCAGATGCATAAAGAGCTCAAGACACTCAACAACAAAACAAAAAATCAACTCTAATAGTGGGCAAAAGACATTAAAAGGCATTTTTCAATGTGTAAGATTCAAATGGCCAACAAACACATGAAAACATGCTCAGGATCAATAGCAATCGGGAAAGCGCAAGGGGCCAGTGCTGTGGCAGAGAGGGTAAAGCCGCTGCCTGAAGTGCTGGCATCCCATATGGCTGCCGGTTCAAGTCCTGGATGAACCACTTCCAATCTAGATCTCTGTCATGACCTGGGGAAGCAACATAAAGATGGCCCAAGTCCTTGGGCATCTGCACCAATGTGGGAGAGACCAAGAAGCACCTGGCTTTGGATCAGCCCAGCTCTGGCTGTTGCGGCCATTTGGTGAGTGAACCAGCGGATGGAAGACCTTTCTGTCTGTGCCTCTCACTGTCTATAACTCTACCTCTCAAATAAATAAAATCTTAAAATAGAGAAAAATGCAAATCAAAACCACAATGAGTTTTCACCTCACCCAAGTTAGAATGGCTATCACCCAAAAGTCAAAATACAAAAAGAGAGAACAAGATCCAAATACATAAAAATAGAAAAAAGGGGCTAAACCTGACAAAATAAAAATACAAAGGATTTTTAGAGATTATAGACAATTATACAGCAACAACTTTGTTAAACAAAAAGAAATGGACAATTTTCTGGACACATACAGAGTACTTAAACTGAATCATGAAAAAATAGGATACCTAAATAGACCAGTAATGATAGAGATTGAATCAGTAATAAAAAATCTCCCACCAAACAAAAGCCCAGAACCAGATTACCTTATTGTTGAATTCTACCAAACATTTAAAGAATTAATAATATTTGTGGTGTTGGCACTGTGGCATAAAGGGTAAAGCTGCTGTCTGCAGTGCAAGCAACCCATACGGATGCCAGCTCGAGTCTCGGCTCCTCCACTTGTGATTCAGCTCTGTGCTATGGCCTGAGAAAGCAGTCAAATATGGCCTAAGTCCTTGGGTCCCTGCACCTGTGTGTGAGATCTCAAAGAAGCTCCCCTGACTCCTGGCTTTGGATTGGCCCAGCCCCGGCTGTTGTGTCCACTTGGGGATTGAACTAGCAGATGGACCAACTCTGTCCCTGTAACTTTGCCTTTCAAACAAATCTTTAAAAAATAATCTTTCTTAAATTATTTCAAAAAATAGAAGAGAATTTTTTTTTCAAACTCATTTTAAGATGGCAGAATTAACACCAAAACAAGATGAAGGTGCAATAATAAAACAAAGTGACAGCCGGTGCCGTGGCTCACTAGGCTAATCCTCCACCTGCGGCACTGGAACCCCAGGTTCTTGTCCGGGTTGGGGCGCCAGATTCTGTCCCAGTTGCTCCTCCTCCAGTCCAGCTCTCTACTGTGGCCCAGGAAGGCAGTGGAGGATGGCCCAAGTCCTTGGGCCCTGCACCCGCATGGGAGACCAGGAGGAAGCACCCGGCTCCTGGCTTAGAATCGGCACAGTGCGCCAGCCGTAGCAGCCATTTGGGGAGTGAACCAACAAAAGGAATACCTTTCTCTCTGTCTCTCTAACTCTCTAACTCTGCCTGTCAAAAACAAAAAAAAACAAAAGTGACAGGTCAATATCACTGGTGAACATAGATTCCAAAATCCTCATCAAAATACTAGCACAGCAAACAGAACAGCACAATATAAAAATTATTTACCACAATCAAGTGAGAATCATCCCAGGGATGCAAGCAAGGATGAACATATGAAAATCAATAAACGGGGGCTGGCGCCTGTGGTGCAGCGAGTGAAAGCCCTGGCCTGAAGCGCTGTCATCCCATATGGGCGCCGATTCAAGACCTGGCTGCTCCACTTCCAGTCCAGCTCTCTGCTAGGGCCTGGGAAAGCAGCGGAGGATGGCCCAAGTCCTTGGGCCCCTGCACCCACATGGGAGACCCGTAAGAAGCTCCTGACTCCTGGCTTTGGATCGGCGCAGATCCGGCTGTTGCAGCCAATTGGGAAGTGAACCATTGGATGGAAGACCTCTCTGTCTCTCTCTCTCTGCCTCTCCTCTGTGTAAATCTGACTTTTGAATAAATAAATCTTTAAAAATAAAAATATCAATAAACATGACATAACACATCACGGAATGATATGATCTCAGTAGATGGCAAAAAGGGATTTGATAAAATTCAACATCTCTTCATGATTAAAGAAAACTCTGAACAGCTTTGACACAGAAGGAAAATATCTCAACATAATAAAGGTCTTATATAATAAGCCACCAGTCAACATTATATTGAATAGGACTGTCTCTAAGATCCAAACCAGACCAGGATCCTGTTTCATTTTTAAATATTTTTATTTATTTGAAATGCAGAGTTACAGAGAAAATGAAGGACACAGAGAGAGAAGGAGAGAGGGAGGGAGACAGAGACACAGAGAGAGAGGGAGAGAGAGGGAGACAGAGAGGGAGAGGGAGAGAGAGAGAGAGAGAAAGGGAGGGAGGGATAGAGGCAGAGAGGGATGGAGGGAGGGAGGGATGGAGGGAGAGAGAGAATGAGTGTCTTCACTGGTTCACTCTCCAAATAGCCACAGTGGCTTGGAGCAGGACAGGTCTAATCCAGGAGCCCTCAAAACTATCTGGGTTTCCCATGTGGGTGACAGGAGCCCAAGTAATTAGGCCACCACTTTCCCAGGGATTATAAAACTGTGCTCATACAGGATTTAGGTATCAGGTTGCAGCTGAAACCACTGTATCACAATGCCAGCCCCAAGGATGCCCACTTTCAACATTTTTATTCAGCACCATACAGGAGGGTCCTTGCCAGAGCCATTAGGCAATAGAAAGAAAGGGCATTGCAATCAGAAAGAAGGAAGTCTAATCGTCAGTGTTTGCAGATAACATCATATTGTATATTAGAACAACCTCCAAAAGTCCACCAAAACACAAGTAGAACTAATAAGCTCAGGGAAATTACAAAGCCGATACATAAAAATCAGTAGCATTGTTACACACCCATACCAAATCACCTGAAAAACAAATCAAGAAACCAATCCCATTTCCAACAGAAATAAGTAAGTAGCATAGGAATAAATATGAAGGGTCAAAAGATTTCAATCACTGACGAAAGAAATTGGCAAGTATGTGAAGAAATGGAAAGACCTGTTCACAGACCGGAATAGTAATATAATTAAAATGCTCATAATCCCCCACCAAAGCAATTTAAAAATTCAATACAATCCCTATCAAACTACCTGTGACATTTTTCACAGAAAAATAGATTCCCTACTAACATTTGTATGCAACTACAAAACATCTCAAATGAGCAAAAATGTTAAGCGATGGTCCAGCACTGTGGCATAGCAGGTAAAGCCACTGCCTGCAGTGCCAGCATCCCACATGGGTGCCGGTTCAAGTCTCAGCTGCTCCTCTTCAGATCCAGCTCTCTGCTGTGGCCTGGCAAAGCAGCAGAAGATGGCCCAAGTACTTGGGCCCCTGCACCCACAGGGGACACTCAGGAAGCTCTTGGCTCCTGATCAGCTCAGCTCTGGTTATTGCTGCCACTTGTGTAGTCAACCAGCAGATGGAAGACCCTTATCTCTGTCTCTCCCTCTCTAACTCTACATCTTAAATAAATAAATAGTAATAAATCTTTTAAAAGGAAGAGGTCACTAGTGTAAAAAAATATCAAAAATACAGCAAAGTGAGACATGTTATACAATCTGATTTAAAATAGATTATAATGTTATGTGACTCAGAACAGCATGATATTACCAAGAAGATAGACACACAGGGTTGGCATTTGTCACAGTAGTTATGATACCACTAGGACAAACACTTTCCATATCAGATTATCTAGCATAGAGTCCTGCCTCTGCTTCCAATGCTAGCTTTCTATTAATGCACAACTGAGAGGCAGCAGTTGATGGCCCAATAGTTACCTCCTCGCTACCTACACAGGATACATGGATTAAGTTCCAGGCTCTGGGCTTCAGTCTTGTCCAGCTATGACTCTTGTGGGCATTTAAAGAGTGAACCAATCTATGGAAAATCTGTATCTCTCTACAAGAGGCTTACTGACTTATATGTGGAATCTAATAAAGTTGACCCCATGGAAATAAAGAGTAGAATGATGGCGAGCAGATACTAGAGGTAGAAGAGGGAGGGTATGATCAGTTGTTGATCAAGGTGTACAAAGTTTCATATAATGGGAATAAATTTCAAGATCTGCACAATACAGTGATTATCATCAAAAACAATGTATTATGTATTTCAAAATGACTAAAAGCAATTCCAAATGTCTCTCCAAAAACATTGTTAAGTAAGGTGATGGATATATTGATTAGCTTAATTTATATGCCACAATTTATACATATATCAAAATATCATTATACTCTATAAATGTATATAATTATGATTTATAAATAAAATATTGACAAATGTTTAAACAAATTGTCTTCTGGAAACTTGGAAACTTAAGCCTAAATTACTTATGTGTATAACCTAAAGTGAAAGGGAATAGATTCTAGGCCGGCGCCATGGCTCAACAGGCTAATCCTCCGCCTTGTGGCGCCGGCACACCGGGTTCTAGTCCCGGTCAGGGCGCTGGATTCTATCCCGGTTGCCCCTTTTCCAGGCCAGCTCTCTGCTATGGCCCGGGAAGGCAGTGGAGGATGGCCCAAGTGTTTGGGCCCTGCACCCGCATGGGAGACCAGGAGAAGCACCTGGCTCCTGCCTTCGGATCAGCGAGATGCGCCGGCCGCAGCAGCCATTGGAGGGTGAACCAACGGCAAAGGAAGACCTTTCTCTCTGTCTCTCTCTTTCTTACTGTCCACTCTGTCAAAAAAAAAAAAAAAAAAAAAAAGGGAATAGATTCTAAATTGTTCCTTCCTTTTCACAAATTATCCTATGTTCTTGGGTAAGTACAGATATATTGCTTTCTGTAAGTAAATTTCTGGAGAACACAACACAAACAAGACTATACATTTGTACAGAAACACTGCGTATAGTAAGAATAGATTTTTGAAAAATAAATTACCTTAGGAAATACCAGTAATTTTAGAGAGCATCTATTTCCCTCACTATAGGTTATTAAATGAAACATATACCCTAAAAACCTAGGAATTAGGAAAGTGAAAATTTCAATGAAAACTATGCTAAAAAAGGAAAGGAAGCGACTGAAACCAATTTGGATGTGCTTTAAATCCCCCCCCCCCCAAAGATAGAAGGATAAAATCCAAGACAACAGCCACCAAACATCAGGAGACTTACATGCCAGAAAGAAAAATATCAAACTTATAAAGTAATTGGCTAAAACAATAAAGTTTTAATAAAAGAAATCTTAAATTTGATAGAGATTGAGGAAAATTTGAACTACAGTCCAAAAAGTTATGCCATATACCAGGAGAATCAAAAACTATTTCAAAAGTTTCTGAGGGGCTGGCGCTGTGGCGTAGCAGGTAAAGGCGCCGCCTGTAGTGCCGACATCCCATATGGGCACCAGTTCGAGCCCTGGCTGCTCCACTTCTGATCCAGCTCACCGTTATGGCATGGCAAAGCAGTGGATGATGGCCAAGTCCTTGGGCCCCTGCACCCACATGGGAGACCCAGAGGAAGCTCCTTGCTTTGAATGGGCGCAGTTCCAGCCATTGTGGCCAGTTGGGGAGTGAACCAGCGGACAGAAGACCTCTCCTTTATCTCCACCTCTCCTCTCTGTGAATCTCTTTTTAATAAAAAAAAAAAAAATCTGTTCTAAAAAAATATAGAATGCTTTTACATGCCAATTTAGTAGTTCAATAGACAAAAATAAAATATGTATACCTGCAGAATTCTTCCCATAGAATTCATAAGATAACAGAAAATAGAGAAATGTTACAAGAAATATGACTGGACAAATTGTAACTTAATGTCAACTTTTCAGTATAGATAAAATAGATACAAACAATAGATAAAACACATAAAATAGATATTTACTGGCATTTAAATACTCTGAAAATGTGACTCTTGAAGATAATTTCTTTTATTGAAGATGTACCAGGAAACTCATCAAGGGATCAAATTAAAATATTCACAAGTATTAGGGCCAGCATTATGTCATGGCTTGTAAATCCACTGTGACATGGGCGTAGCATATGGGTGATGGTCTGCTTCCCAGCTGCTCTAATTCTAATCCCTGCTAATGTCCTGAAAAAACCACCGGAAGATGATCCAAGTGTTGGGCCCCTATACCCATGTGTGAAAACCAGATGAAGCTCTTGGCTTTGGCCTGACCCAGCCCTGGCCATCGCAGCCATTTGAAGAATGAAGCAGCAGATCCAAGATGTATGTCTCTGTCTGTCTCTCTCTCTCCTTCCCTCCCTCTGTAACTCTGACTTTAAAATAAATTAGTGTTTGTGGATTTTTAAAAAGATTTATTTAAGGACAAAAGAACTAACAGGTAGGTAGAAATTTAGTTAAATTACAAGTAAATTAAAATAGTAATTGCATATAGTATTTAAATAAAAAGATTACAAGTCTCAGAACTGACTTTAGTAAAATTGTGTGTAATGTACATGATCAAAGGGGAAGAAGTGAGAGAGCCCAATTTCCTGTATCACTTTTGGAGAATCTGCAGGAATTGCAGTTTCTTTCTTGTTTGGGGTCGTTATAGATATACAGTTAAAGGCAATTCTTTAAAATAGAATTTTAAATACATCATTGGATTCCAATGCAGGCACTATGCAGTCAAGATTGAAGTATTTTTGTAAAATAGTCAATCCACAAAGAAAGAGACATAAAATTTACAACAAAAACATCAAGCAAGGAAAAGAGCTATGATGGGTTTGTCCCAAATATAAATGGCAAACAATTATCTCCAAAAAGAAATGCTTCAGAAAAGAACATTGATTTATGGGCATGGATAAATGACATTATTTCATAAAGTGACTCAGAAATGTTAAAATAAAAGAACTAGCAAAATATGTCTGCAAATAATAGTAAAATCAAAATACAGAAAACATAAAGTGAAACATATGCTATGAGAAAATACACTGTCATGTTGCTGCCATACTAGGTGACATAGCATCAAAATATCCAAAGCAAAAACTTTTAGAACATAATAAGAAATTGATAGAAACACAGTAGTAATGGAAGATTTTTAAAATAAAGTGGTGCTGCCAAGTGGGTAACAGTGATTTATTTTCTTTAAAAATGTCAACACAGGCAAAACAACAAAGTTTAAGATACAGGACATCTGTGTGTACAATGACAGATACTGAACAGAATGACTGACAGAACAGCAAGTCCCAGGGAGTGATACCATATCCACTTCTGTTACCCAGAACAAGTTCCTCATGTGCTCCCAGAGATGCTCATTATGTCACTATTTCTACTAATAGAACTTGTAAACAGCTTGGATGTTCATCATTATAGTAATGGCTACACAAATTTTTGAATATTTATAGGAGGGACATTTAAATCACATAAAACGGATAAATTCATTCTACATGGATTAGATCTGTTAGATCTTAAATGGATAATGAGTAAAAAAGTAATGGTTATTACATAAACATAATTAATATATAATGTATCCCGTCTATAATGCAGACTTATAACTTTAAAATTCAAAAGTCAATACATATGTTTCACATGGGTATTAATATGTTAAATTATAAAAATAAACAGACAAGAAAAGTACACAATAAACTCATGATAATTTCATCTTGAAGAAATAAAAATGGACTGCTAGGTTTTTTAAAAGAGACTTTAGTTTTATTTCTTTAAAAATGTATGTGTACATGCATGTGTTGCATTTGTAACAATAAACCGTCACTAATACAAAAACAAAGTAATTTAGGCAATTGTGCTATTTTCTTCACTATATTTCATTTTTTATTAATATAGAGAGAACAGATCATGTATTTCACAGGTACGGTTCTAAGACAATAACCATACTTCTCTCCTTCCCCTAGTAAGAATTAAACCTTCCTGATTTCTAGAAATCTTAAGAATATATGATTTCAATTATCTGAAAAACTATGGAAGGCAAAATAGGTATGGCTAAAATTGAGGGCTGTGTTACTTTTCTGATGCTTTACATTAAAACTTCTACTCAGAGGAAAATATCAGTCTCAGGTGCTTTTATTACAAGCAAGATACTTTTTTTTTTAATAAGAAGCTCTGGATTCAGCTTGGAATAAAGAACCACTTATTAAAAGTTCAATTCTTTAGTAGTAGAATGAAACTAAAAACCAAACCCCCCCACCCCACACACACACACTCACACCCCAGAGGTGTCTCTCAAGTTGAACTGTCTCCACTTTGAACCCCACTGCAAGTTATTCAAAAGAAATTATTATAACAAGTCATAGGCTCCATTAAATACTTTCTATGGTCTTTCCAATTCCAGTACAATGGTATTTGACAAAGAAAAACCCCTGGTTGTTTGGTAATGAACCCAGTTGTAGCCTGTACTTGATCCTATTCTGGTCAAGTTTCAAAATAGGGCCATATACAGAGAGCTAGAGTGGACAGGGAGGGAGATAGAGAGGAATTTAGGCATATACAGAGATGACAGGTAACATAAAAATATGTATTTTTTGCAATTTTTATTTTCCTTTGTTTAAATAGTTTAATAAAAAATAACAGATTTTTTCAATTTCTCTTACTATTTCCTTTATCCCAAACAAAATCCTAAATTTATTTTACTGCCATGCTAAACAATTCCCATAAAAATGTGTGAAGATTCATTAAACCTTTCTAAGCAATAAAATTATTTCATATACTGAAATTGGGTTTTGAAGGCAAAATATTTGTCTAGTTAAAATAAATTATGGGAAATATCCTAGAAAAAAATATTATTCCAGTAAATCCATCGTGCTAAGATTCCCATACAATGTTAGGAAAGATTCTTATTTCTTCTGCTGGATAAGATAGCTGGACCAGCTATCTAACTAATTTGTTTGCTGGATGACCAGAATAACTTGTACTATCTTAATACATTCTTACTCATATTTATTTTCCTGACATAATAACTAAATCTGTTTAAGTCAATCTGGTTTTATTCCACTTTAATATGCTTTCTAGGTATAGGTTGGGCATCCCTAGTCCAAAAATTTGAAATGCTCCAAAATCTGAAAAATTCTCAACAGAAACATGACAACACAAGTAACCAACTCCACAACATGAAACTCTATTGTACAGAACTATCCTCTGCTTCAAAACGTAAATGAATTCCATGTTTAAACGTAGGTCCAGGGGCCGACACCGTGGCGCAATCGGTTAATCCTCTGCCTGCAGTGCTGGCATCCCATATGGGCGCCGGTTCTAGTCCCGGCTGCTCCTCTTCCCAGTCCAGCTCTCTGCTGTGGCCTGGGAAAGCAGAAGTTGGCCCAAGTGCTTGGGCCCCTGCACCAGCGTGGGAGACAGGAGGAAGCACCTGGCTCCTGGCTTCGAATTGGCACAGCTCTGGCCATGGCGGCCACTTGGGGAGTGAACCAACGGAAGGAAGACCTTTCTCTCTGTCTCTCACACAGTCTAACTCTGCCTGTCAAATAAATAAATGAAATCTTAAAAAAAAAAGTAGGCCCAATAACCAAGATACTTGTATCTTATTGTGTATGTTAAGTATTCTAATACCAAAAATTGAGAATATTTCTGGTCCCAAGCATCTCAGAGAAGGAATACTAAACAAGTACTTACATGAAAGACTGACTATTGGTATTTATCTGTTTATAGAGATAATCATTTTCAATGGCACACAGAATAAACAAAGCCAAAGTGTACAAGAACAGAGGCAATGAGATACCAACAGACATTAGAGGAAGAGTCGACATTACTGGAAAGCAGGTGTAAACGTGGACAAATGACACAATAGGAAAGCAGCAACCTACCTTTGTGAAGGACAGAGGTTTGTGAAACAAGTAGAAGCCATAAGAGAAACAGCCAATGAATTCATATGATAGAAGGATTTGGCAAAGGACTGAAAAGCTGATCATCTGAATGCTTGTGTAAGTAGCAGGTATAGTTTCAATTCCCTGTCCCTGGCAACTCAGAGATTACATCTCTCCATTTACTGGCCACAGAAGGTGGTGAACAGTGGGTGTACTTTCCTTAATGTTTTGCCATACTGGGGCAGTACACATGTCAAGCCAAGGAAAATACAAAAACATACTACTGTGGGCTGGCACTGTGGCACAGTGGGTTAACACCCTGGCCTGAAGTGCCAGCATCCCATACTGGCACCAGTTCAAGACCCAGCTGCTCCACTTCCAATCCAGCTCTCTGCTATAGATTGGGAAAGCAGTATAAGAAAGCCCAAATCCTTGGCCCTTGCACCTACATGAGAGATCCGGAAGAAGCTCCTGGCTCCCGGCTTTGAATCAGTGCAGCTCCGGCCGTTGCGGCCAATTGGGGAGTGAACCAGCAGATAGAAGACCTCTCTCTCTCTCTCTCTCTCTCTGCCTCTTCTCTCTCTGTGTAACTCTTTCAAATAAATAAGTCAATCTTAAAAAAAAAAATAGTGCTGAACAAGTCCCACTCATGAACATCCATTCCAGTAGATGTTTTAGTTGCCTTAGTTATCTATGTGAATGGCTAATCATTAACAGCAGATACTTAAGGCAATCTCCTATCCTGAAGACATGAAATCAAGTGTTAAAAAGGAGCTCAAAGAAAACAGACATAGTTCCAGATGAAGAAAACCTGTAACAGTTTTGATGTGCTTCTATTACTGTAGAACTTGTAATCAACAGCCTGAAAGGGATAATTATCTAAAAGCACGTTATTTTTAAAAAATGACTTGAAGATAGAAAAATTATAAATATTAATGAAAACACTGAAAGATAATTAACAATCCCATAAAAATAGAAAATTAGAATTGAGAGATGTAAAATATTAAAATTTGAACATCAGACCAGGTGATCCAACACCAAAACAATACTAGTTACAGAACATAAAAACAAAAACACACTGAGAAAAAAACTTTAACATAAAATACATTTTTCATTGTTAAGAGAAAGAAGTCTTCAAATTCAAAAAGAGTCTGCTGAAGGTCCAGCAAAATTAATTTTTAAAAAGGACTCGGAGGAGCTGATTTCATGGTACAGTGGGTTAAACCACCACATGCAATGCCAGCATCCCATATCAGCACTGATTTGAGTCCCAACTGCTCAACTTCAGATCCAGCTTCCTATTTATACACCTGGGGAAACAGCTGAGGATGGCCTGAGTGCCTGGGCCCATGACCCACATAGGAGACCTGAATGGATCTGCAGCCATCGGAGGAATAAACCAGTGGATAGAACATCTTTGTCTCTCTGTCAATGCTTTTCAAATTAATTAATAAATATTAAAAAAAAGAATTCAGGGGCATGTGATTGACATAGTCATTAAAATAGTGATTGGGGCCGGCGCTGTGGCTTAACAGGCTAATCCTCCGCCTTGCGGCGCCGGCACACCGGGTTCTAGTCCCGGTCAGGGCGCCGGATTCTATCCCAGTTGCCCCTCTTCCAGGCCACCTCTCTGCTATGGCCCAGGAAGGCAGTGGAGGATGGCCTAAGTGCTTGGGCCCTGCACCCCATGGGAGACCAGGAGAAGCACCTGGCTCCTGGCTTCAGATCAGCGAGATGCGCCGGCCGCAGCGGCCATTGGAGGGTGAACCAACGGCAAAAGGAAGACCTTTCTTTCTGTCTCTCTCTCTCACTATCCACTCTGCCTGTCAAAAAAAAAAAAAATTAAAATAGTGATTGGAATTACATCTGATATTGGAATGTTTCATTTCTAGTCCCTGTTCTGCTTCTGATTCCAGCTTCCTGCTAGGACACACACTGGAAGGCAGCTGGTAATGGCTCAAGTACTTGGTTCCCTGCCACTTGAACGAGAAAATTGAGTTCCCAGCTCCCAGCTTTGACTCAGCACAGCCAAGGATGTATGGAGTAAACCAGTAATGAGAGCTCTCTTTCTCAAGCAAAAACATGTTATTCTAAAAGGATTCACATTGTGCAATCTGAAAATTCCTATGTGAGATAAACAATAGGCTCAAGGGAAAATGATTTCTTAATATGTTAATGCTTCTGAATAGTAACAAAGGATGCTAGAGAACAATGGGGTAATGATCTAATATTCTGAGTAAAAATCTCACTCATCCTAAAGGTCTTTATCCAGATCATATATTTGTGGTAATTTATTAAAGTCATTTTCAGAAAAGCAAATTCTCTAAAACTTTCTCACTAGAAATCCATTTTGAGGAAGCCATGGAAGGAAAATTTTCATCACATCTGAAGAGTAAACCAAGGACAGGATACAGGAAGGAAGTCAACACAGTGGAAAGGTGCAAAGTATGTAGATTGACAGCAAGTGGAAACCCCAGGAGGAAGCTCCGAGCCCAGGAAACAAAAGCCTACACTGAAGCAAAGGTCAAGTATTTCCAAAGAGATCTGCATCTCTATCTCCAAGAGAGAATGTATCATCTGGCTAGCTGTAATAGAAAATCATGTATACACATAAAGACATACACACAGCCTATGTTTGCCTAAGATTCAAAGTAAATTAAATAGTTAATAAAATGAGATCACTATTAAATAAAATATGATCATCATAGTACACTACTTGGCTCAGCTATACATGGTTTTACCTATTCATAATAAAATACATGTTGCTGGTTTCCGTAATGTGGTAGTTATCACATAATAAACTACATGTTAATATGGATTTAACCAGTAATTATAGTATCATTACATAGGAAGAGTATGATAATGAAAATCAAAGGGTGGTGAGGATTAAACCAAAGACAAAATAAAGCAGTGAATAGTGTATAAAATATTAGGAGCATGAACATAAAACTAGAAACGTGGGGTTAAATACAAGCAGACAGAGCTGATGAGTTGACAGCAGCTACGTTTGAGTTGATGAACTGCAGGGTAAGGAAAGAGTACGCAAGCATTTTTTCAGGATGGACATTTAGCCAAGTAGTTAACTCTCAGTTAAGTCTGCATCCCATATCGCAATACCTAGGCTGTGCCTACTGACTCCAGCTTCCTGCCAATACTGATCTTGTGATGCAGTTACAATGGCTCAAGTAAGTGGTTTCCTGCCATTCACAATGGAGACGTGGACTACACCCCTAGACCCCAACTTTGGGCTTCCTCCCTGGTCATTGCAGGCATTTAGGAAGTGAACCAGCAGTTGGAAATGAGCATGCTCTCTCTCAAATATTTGTTCTTTTTATTTATGTTTATGTATTATCAACATAAAAATAAGTGCCAATCTGCTCTTTTAGATGTAAGTTCTATCCTTTACCTCAGCAGAGTGTTCATGAAAGTAGCAAGGAGTCCTGAGACAAACAAGATTGAGCAACCACAGAAAGAGGAGCTGTTTTAAGAACCAATCCCAATCACCCAATTAGGCCCAATCCTGAGGCAGCAGAGACACTTCCAGAGTTCATTAGGAAGTGCACCAAGAACAAACAGCAAAGTCTACCACACTGACTCATCTTCAGGCCCTTCCCACCTTTTGTATGCTTTATTTTCCTTCTTTCTGGACAGGCAGAGTGGACAGTGAAAGAGAGAGACAGAGAGAAAGGTCTTTCCTTGCCGTTGGTTCACCCTCTAATGGCCACCGCAGCCGGCGTGCTGCAGCCGGTGCACTGTGCTGATCCGAAGGCAGGAGCCAGGTGCTCCTCCTGGTCTCCCATGGGGTGCAGCTGGCCTGGAAGAGGGGCGACCGGAATAGAATCCGGCGCCCCGACCGGGACTAGAACCCGGTGTGCCGGCACCGCAGGCGGAGGATTAGCCTGTTGAGCCGCGGCGCTGGCTCATCTGCATTATTTTCAAACAATCCTTATTCTAGACTTATTTTTGGTGCTATTTCTCTTGGAGCTTCTATGTTCTTTAATCTCCCTGAACTGTATTAGTTGATTTAAAAAATCATCCTCTCTCCCTACTTTTCTAGAACAGAAAGAACTACTCCATTATCCAAATTTTCCTTTCCAAATTCCTTTGCTTTGGATGCCTATAAATATCATGGTCACAATCTGAATTGTACTTTCCTCACTAAAAAAAAAAAAAAAAAAAAAAAAAAAATCAACCTTGAGATCAGGTAGGATCTGTACAGTTCTATCCTCAGAATGATGTGTGTAATTGGCCGGCGCCATGGCACACTAGGCTAATCCTCCACCTGTGGCGCTGGCACTCTGGGTTCTAGTCCTGGCTGGGGCGCTGGATACTAGTTCTGGTTGCTCCTCTTCTAGTCCAGCTCTCTGCTGTGGCCCGGGAGGGTAGTGAGGATGGCCCAAGTGCTTGGGTCCCCGTACCCACATGGGAGACTGGGAGGAAGCACCTGGCTCCTGGATTCAGATCAGTGCAGCGTGCCAGCCGTAGCAGCCATTTGGGGGTGAACCAATGGAAGGAAGACCTTTCTCTGACTCTCACTGTCTATAACTCTAAATCTGCCTGTCAAAAAAATAAAATAAGAATGATATGTGTAATCTCCATTTCAAAACAATGGAAATACTGCTTAAAGAGATGGTATGTTTGAATATTTTATTGTGTTATGGTAACATAAGCACCAAGGGGCAAGTAAGAAACAACACAATGAAATGATTGTCACCATGTTATTTCACATTCATAGATGTATGTTTGTATTAACAAATCCATTTGTTTTTATTTTAAGCATAGCTTCCCTAAATTTTTACCAATCTTAAAAAAAAAAAAAAAAACCTACAAAATTTCAAGTAGCATACACCCAGGGATTATATTCATCCAATATTGCCTTTTTTTTTTTTTTTTTAGGAACAAGCATCCATTCTGATCAGCAACTATCCTTGCAAAACTAATTGTAAAATAATTTAAATAGCCCTGAATTTGTCTTTGATACCACAGTGTTGAACACTATACAGACTGAATTAGTAAAACTGAAGACTGCCACACCCAAGCTCCACTTACTCAAGTTTTCCCTAACTGTTCTAGATTAGCTTTCCATCTATCAGTGGGACTTTGCACTGTAGCAGGTTTCCCAGCCATGGTATCCAGGACATTAGAAGATGTTTAGACACCATCCTTGCCTTCTATATCTCTCTGCTGTGACTAAAAAAATTGTTTCCAAATATTGTTGAAGGACCTCTGAGGGATAAAGATCACTGTTGCTTAGGAACCACTGATCCACAGGTATAGACTGGTCTCAAAACTTTCAATTAAATGGTATCATTATGGTTGTCTTTTCCCTCAAAAGCAGACATCCTGAAGTCTTACATTCAGTCATTCCACAGAAACCTAAACATCATCTACTGTGACACAAACATGCTTGGGCCAGACAAATACGATGCTTAACACCTAGAAAGATAATCAATTAAGTAACACTAATTTCTAACCACAAGTTATTTAGGTGTGATAGAATAGAATGATAGGGTGGCTTTGAAAGACCATGAGCAGGGGCTGGAGCCATGGTTCACTTGGCTAATCCTCCACATGTGGCACCGGCATCCCATATGCGCACCGGGTTCTAGTCCCAGCTGCTCCTCTTCCAGTCCAGCTTCTGCTGTGGCCCAGGAGGGCAGTGGAGGATCGCCCATGTGCCTGGGCCCCTGCACCTGCATGGGAGACCAGGAGGAAACACCTGGCTCCTGGCTTCAGATAGGCGCAGTGCCGGCCATAGCGGCCATTTGAGAAGTGGACAAATGGAAGGAAGGCCTTTCTCTCTCACTGTCTATAACTCTACCTATAAAAAATAAATAAATAAACAAGCATGAACAGAGCACCCAGTATAACTCAGGGATCAAGGAAACTCAAAGTGTCATTTGAGATGGTATCTGAAGGATGTGAAGAATAAAGTAGGAGACAGAGAAGGAAGAAATTGTTTAATAGTAAAAGGGAACATTAGGGAAATAATATCCTGTATAGAAGTTAAGTTGCAGGAGTAAAACAGCATCAGATCACATGCAGACTTGAAGTCCGTGTTAAAGACTGTTTTCATTTTAAGAACAGTAATTTTTATTGTATTTTCATTAAGCAGATGGTTGACACAATCCAGTTTACATTTCACTCTAACTTCAGGACTGAAATCAGATTGAGAGTGCAAAAGTGCATTCAAAATGAGTTATGCAACCCACAGCTACGGTGTAGGCGAGATAAAGTGGGAGCCTAAATGCATGCTACAGGGAGATGAAGAGAAATTCAAAAAATGTTTAGGCAATAAAACTGATTAAATGGTTAATAATGACACTTGATGCTTTGTGTTGCTGAGCTATGCACATTCAGTTCCAATGTGATGTGCTCAATGAAGCACGCTGGTATTCTATTATCCCAGGCATAACTATATTCAAGGAGAGATCCTGTGTTGACTCAAATTTCTCTTGAGAGTGCCTCTAATATCTTTTTATGATTTATCACAAACTTACAACAATGCAAATCATGATAATAACTAAATTTTTATCAGCTGGTTACTATTACTTGTCACAGCATCAGAATGACTACTTATCCACTGGTAGATATTTAGAAAATATATGCTCCAGCAAGTGAAGCTCTTCAGAGCACATACAAAAACCATCCTGGGAGCACTATTGGTTAAGTGAGAAAATTGGTACATACTTGCTAGAGGGCAATTGGAGCATATATATCAAAAAATGTTAAACTTCCATGACTTTAGCCCATTACATTGCCTTCCAGATATTCAATTTAAAGTGGTGGGCATGCATGCGAAGAAATGTCAGCAAGCATGTTCTTCATAAGGTTATAAATAATAGCACAGTTACAGGAAAGAAATGGTGGTCCTAGGCTACAGCAATTGTCCTCCGGCTCTAGAAAACTGAAAACTCTCTGCCTTGAGTCAGGAATAAACTGGATCTATTCTCTGTCGACTATCAACCTGTCCCTCAGATCTTCCATTTAATTAAAAAAAAAAAGATTTATTTGAAAGGAAGAACTACACAGATTAAGAAACAGACGCAGATCTTCCACCTGCTGTTTCACCCACTGTAGTGGATACCGCCTAAGCGTTCACAGCGAGCCACGGCCTCCTGAATGTTGGACACGGCTATGGTCCTGCTTCTGCCTGAGCAGGCCTTGCAGAGGCATACCTTCCTACATGGAATGTAGCTACAATAAGCAGAGGTTATTGGGTTATTATTAGGTTCTGCTTGAAGGAAAACTCCTTATCATACTTTAAGGGCATAGAAGATGAGCCAGGAACAACATGACCACCAGGAGCACCTTGAACTTTTGCTTTTCACCATAAATATGTCACACAGTGCTACCTCACTTGCTTGTGCCAGCTTGTTATTCGTTTACAATGATTAGTCTGGCTATACATTCCCGATTGTTATGTTACTAGTCGAACCCTAGACTAAATAATAAAATATGCTGGCTGGAGCTATCTGGCCGGTGCTCTTTTGATGATTTGATGAAGGAACCAGCATCTCAGCTCATCATTTGAAACTCCACAATGGTTGCAACAGCCAGGACTGTTGCAGGAGCTAGGAGCTTCTTTCAGGTCTCCCACATGGGTGCAGGGGCCCAGAGACTTGGGCCATCCTCTGCTGCTTTCCCAGGTTTATTAGCAGGCAGCTGGATCAGAAATGGAGCAGCTGGGACTCAAATCTGCACCTATATGGCATGCTGGCCTTGCAGGCTGCACCTTAACCCACTGTGCCACAGCACCAGCTCCCTGTGTTTTACTCTTAATGACTTTTAACAAGCTACTGGTAAGTGGTTACCCCAAAATCTTGCAAACTTTAAATCTGCAATATATGGCAAAATTAGATGTAGGCATTCTTCCTAAAGTATCATGTAACATTCCTTTTTTTTTTCCATTATATTTTTGTTTTGGAAACCCCAACTGGCTTTTCCAATTTCTCACTCCATTGGCAGTCTTTCCAATCTTGGGCAAAATTTCACAGCCTTTCAGATCTGTACACAGTGGCTGCCAGAAGTCTATTACTATTGTTTTTCTAAAACAGAAAATAGTACGTAGGATTTATCTTTGACTTCCAATATCCTCATTTCTTAACTCTTTGCTTTTCAGGGGAGGCCAGTGCTTTATGATTTCTGTTTCAACCAGATCAACTCAAACTAAAAGAATATTGGAAACTTTTTACTCACACCAGAGTATATTAATTCTCCCAAGGAGCATATGTATTTTAGCAAGGATCAAAGTCATACAATTAAGTGCTTAAAATAAAATTTTGAACATCAGTGGACTTACAGATGGGAAAACTGCCTACCTATTTGAAAGAGTAACCCACTTTCTTCTCATGAATATTTCAGAGTGCTTTACGCATCAATTTCTTTTTCTCAATGGTCTTCTACTATTCTGAGATGAAACTTAAGGTTAATTTCAGGTGAGATTAACATTTTATAGGTTTCTTGAAATATTCAAAATTGGACCTGTACCAAGTCAGATTCAAACAGCTTATGGAATCACTGCCCTATTCATTTTCTGAAACTTTTTCTATTGACCATTTATATCCAAAGCAAATCTAAATTTATGTTTATTTATATATACATATGTATCTTGTTTCACATAAATTAACTTTACAAAAGTTGGCATTTAAGGGTTATTTGGATAAATTTTCTGTTTTAACTCTTTCTTGGGAATTATCAATAATAAAGGCAACATAAAAGTAAAAGCTATTCTTCCATAACTGAGTAGGTAGCAATATTGATTATTCACAAAGTAATCCAATATGCCTTACTATTGTTGAGTATTTACATGGATAACTTATATTTAAATTCTAAAAAGTTTCCGTATATACAAAATTAAATAAATGTTCTTTATGTTACCACAGCAAAGCATTTACAGTCAATCTCCAATGATTAAATGATTGATGAGATTAGAAAGTGAGCTTTACAAGATTTTATATGTGTATATATATATGTCATAAATCCCATTCAATTTATCATGTAATACATCTGCCAGAAGTGTTTGACACCAAGGAGCAGAAAACCTAACCCAAACCTGATTCAATGGTAACCATCATACGAGTAAACTCATACAAGTAGGGCAAGCTTCTAGCTCCGGCTCCTTTTCCCTGCTGTTTCCCAGGATCCACCCCCATGCCTTGCCACACCTCAGAAAGGCTCCATATTTACTCAATTCCATTATGACATCTGGGGACAGAGAATCAATGAGTACTCGAGCCCAAGTTCTCCTCATTTGGTTTTAACAGGTAGTATATTTTTTTTCTCATGTTTGCTCAGCAAGCCTCCCCTTAAAAATTGCTAACCGGAAATGAAACAGAAATAAAGGCAATGATATTTAAATGAATAGATTTTCATGACTGTATAAAGAGGACAGCCTTCTGAAACAACCAAGAAAGCTTTACCTCATTAGAATACTTGACTTTCGTAATGGAAAACTACAGCAACACGAAATTCTTAAAAATGTACTGTATAAATGAACAGGGTAAGATGAATTAAGTTTTAGAAATGTTTCTAGCAATATGTCTAAAAAGTAACTTGAAACTTAAAAAAGAATTGAGTATTTGAAAATAAAGGTTTATGGGATGTATAGAACATTTCAGTTTCTAGTCATGCTAGATAAGCAATATGGTAGAAAATTAAATAAATAAAATTTTACATGCTTTCTCCAAGATCAACTGTCAGACAATATCAAAATACTGTTTGTTTTAATCACATTAACAAAATGTATGGTTAAGAATATTTACACACATACACACACAAAAATTTCCTATCTTTGGAAAAAGTAGAAGCAAGAATAAGACTGTAGGATTGATAAAATGATTTTGCGAATTCAAATCTTTGCTCTGTAAATTAATCCATCAAAAAAAGAATATTCACAAATGAGATTAAAATACAGGATTTTTATGTAAAGAAATGACAGATTAGACAGCAAAGAAAAAGTACAAAACATACAAAGTGTCGGGTTTTGTGGAAAAATAATGAAAAATCAAAGAAACTTTAGGAGTACAGAGAGTCTGCTCCAGGCTGAGAACAAATGTTGATTTCTAGAGTTTCTGTTTTGCTTTCTCTAGGTTTCAATTCCCCTCAAATGGGCCAAAATGATGCTTATATGCAAGTCAGACAGAAAAACTAAGCCTGACCAAATTAAGCATTTAAAAAAACCAAAAACCAGATTGTTTACAAATCCAATATGAAAAAGAAGGGGGGGGGGGTGTTCTCTGAGATAGACAAGGAAGCAAGAGTTGTCAAGACACACAGTAACTGCATTGGCTACCATTTCCCAGATCTTAAATTTGTGCTTGGATCTGTGATACTTGATTTTATTATCTTCTTCAGCCCTCATGCTAGCCAACAATTATCCCCATTATATAGATCAGGAATCTAAAACTCAGAGAAGCTAATGGCATAATCAATTCTACAAAGCAATTAATGAATCCAGGATTGCCACCCAGGAATACCTTACTCAGTGCCTGTCCTTATCCATCCCCTTACACTGCAACAGATTGGCCAGAGGCAGTCTTCAGACAAATACCTACCTGTAAATGCCAATGTGAATTTTTTACAACACAGGAGAATTTCAAATAATATCATCAGGAGTACCAGTAAATTCCCAGTCTCGCAGAATATTGAGTTATGGTGACAGAGAAGTGCCTCAGGGAAAAAAAATTCTGAAAATCATCTAGTCTTTGAAAGCAATTTTTCCCTGGGAAGAGATTATTTCATCCAAAGGCTAGAAACCTAGAAAATCTATTTGAATCTCCAAGAAGTCTCTTGAGGTCGGTTTTTCCTGCCTGTGCACTGAGCACAGTGGGTCACAGCTCTGCCCTACAGAGACCCTACTTTGAGGATTCAGCTGTGTCCCACATAATCCAGTTGTAGGTTCATAGGCTGCTGCAACAGAATACCATAGACCTAGTAGCTTAAACAACAGAATCTCTTTTCTCACTGTTCTAGAGACTGAGAAGTCCAAGATGAAGGTGACAGCAGGGTAGGATTCATTCTGAGGACTCCTGTCCTGGAAGGCTTGAAGACCTTTATCTATTTGCTCACATGAGGTAGGACAGAGCAAGGGAGAAGGGCAGGAAGGGAGGGAGACAGGAAGAGGTAGAGAGGGACAGAGGGCACGCTTCCTCTTCTTACAAGGCTGCCAACTATACCACCTTTATGACTTCATGGAACTTTATGTCATAAAGGCCTCATCATATTATGGGTTAGAGTTTCAACATATGAATTGAGAGGGGAGACACAATTCAGTCTGTAGCAGCTATAAGATTTATTCGTGTGGGCACGCTGATTCTGCTGTCATCCTGTGGGCAGTAGAATCACCATTGTAAGACCTTACAAAGGAAGATTCTGCACAAAATGAACACTATTATAAGAAACACACTTATTTTATAATAAACTGGAGGGAAAAGAGTAAATATTGAGGGTCAGTTTCTTCCTTCAATAGAGAGGAAGTCTAGCCTAGCCCAAGTAGAGGCAAGACAAAAAAATTAAAATTTTTAAAAAATTAAAATTTTTAAAAAAATTTTAAAAGGAAAAATTCTCACAACCTGGCAGGGAAAAAAAAAGTGTCAAAGTAAATACAGAGAAGAGATACTGGCAACAGCTATCACTACCTTTTACCATAAGGAAGGCTGACTTGGCTGGCCATGGGATGAATGAGATCACAGCAAATAACACGCAGGTTTCCTTCTGTGCCATACAACACTGTTCTGAAGCAACTGTGCCAGAAGGTCAGGTCAGTTTGTAACACTTTGACCTACCTGGGGAAAGGTTCTTCTCCCAAATGGCACTAACAGCACCAAGAGGGAGCCTGGTTTCAGCCTTTATGAGTTGTCCTTCCTGTCTTGGAAATTCAATATTGATTGATCTCCTTCTCACCTTTAGTTGTTGTCCTATCCCTTGATAAAAAAAAAAAAGTGTGCATGTATGTGTGTGTGTATGTGTGTGTATGTAATGTATGTAAATCCATGTAAAACAAGGTATCAAGACAGTTTTATAGCCTGGACATGTTTTTTGTTTTTTTTTTTTTTTTTTTTGTCAAGATGGATGGATGTTTTTACCTTTTCATTTTTGCCTAATTCTTTTTTTATTAAACTTTTATTTAATGAATATAAATTTCCAAAGTACAGCTTATGGGTTACAATGGCTTCCCCCTCCCAAAACTTCCCTCCCACCCACAACCCTCCCCTTTCCCGCTCCCCCTCCCCTTCCAATCACATCATGATTCATTTTCAATTCTCTTTATATACAAAAGATCAGTTTAGTATATATTAGGTAACGATTTCAACAGTTTGCCCCCATATAGCAACACAAAGTGAAAAAAAAAATACTGTTGGAGTACTAGTTATAGCATTAAATAAGAGTGTACAGCACATTAAAGGCAGAGATCCTACATAATATTTTTTTAAAAATTAATTAATTTTCTATGCCATTTCCAATTCAACACCAGGTTGTTTTTTTTTTTTTCATTTCCAATTATCTTTATATACAGAAGATTGATTCAGTATATAATTAGTAAAGATCTCATCAGTTTGTACCCACGCAGAAACACAAAGTGTAAAAATACTGTTTCAGTACTAGTTATAGCTTCACTTCACATTAGACAACACATTAAGGACAGATCCCACATGGGATGTAAGTACACAGTGACTCCTGTTGCTGACTTAACAATTTGACACTCCTGTTCATGGCGTCAGTAATCTCCCTAGGCTCTAGTCATGAGTTGCCAGGGCTATGGAAGCCTTTAGGGTTCGCTGACTTTGATCTTATTCCGCTAGGGTCACAGTTAAAGTGGAAGTTCTCTCCTCCCTTCAGAGAAAGGTACCTCCTTCTTTGATGGCCCCATTCTTTGCACTGGGATCTCACTCACAGAGATCTTTCATTTAGGTCTTCTTCTTCCTTTTTTTTTTTTCCCAGGGTGTCTTGTCTTTCCATGCCTACAATACTCTCATGGGCTCTTGAGCCAGATCCGAATGCCTTAAGGGCTGATTCTGAGGCCAGAGTGTTGTTTAGGACATCTGCCATTCTATGAGTCTGCTGTGTATCCCACTTCCCATGCTGGATCTTTCTCTCCCTTTTTGATTCTATCAGTTAGTATTAGCAGACACTTGGATTAAAGACTTAAATCTAAGACCTGAAACCATCAAATTATTAGAGAGCATTGGAGAAACCCTGCAAGATATAGGTACAGGCAAAGACTTCTTGGAAAAGACCCCAGAAGCACAGGCAGTCAAAACCAAAATTAACATTTGGGATTGCATCAAATTGAGAAGTTTCTATACTTCAAAAGAAACAGTCAGGAAAGTGAAGAGGCAACCGACAGAATGGGAAAAAATAATTGCAAACTATACTACAGATAAAGGGTTGATAACCAGAAT
This sequence comes from Lepus europaeus, assembly GCF_033115175.1. Lineage (NCBI taxonomy): Eukaryota > Metazoa > Chordata > Mammalia > Lagomorpha > Leporidae > Lepus > Lepus europaeus. Next base: position 71,533,154 of record NC_084839.1, on the reverse strand, counting down.
CTACAAAGAAATCAAGAAAATCCAGAACAACAGAACAAACAACCCACTGAAGAGATGGGCCAAGGACCTCAATAGACATTTTTCGAAAGAGGAAATCCAAATGGCCAACAGACACATGAAAAAATGTTCAAGATCACTAGCAATCAGAGAAATGCAAATCAAAACCACAATGAGGTTTCACCTAACCCCGGTGAGAATGGCTCACATCCAGAAATCTACCAACAATAGATGCTGGAGAGGATGTGGGGAAAAAGGGACACTAACCCACTGTTGGTGGGAATGCAAACTGGTTAAGCCACTATGGAAGTCAGTCTGGAGATTCCTCAGAAACCTGAATGTAACCCTACCATACAACCCAGCCATCCCACTCCTTGGAATTTACCCAAAGGAAATTCATTTGGCTAATAAAAAAGCCATGTGCACATTAATGTTTATTGCAGCTCAATTCACAATAGCTAAGACCTGGAACCAACCCAAATGCCCATCAACAGTAGACTGGATAAAGAAATTATGGGACATGTACTCCATAGAATACTATACAGCAGTAAGGAACAATGAAACCCAGTCATTTGCAACAAGATGGAGGGATCTGGAAAACATCATGCTGAGTGAATTAAGCCAGTCCCAAAGAGACAAATAACATTTGTTTTCCCTGATTGGCGACAACTGAGCACCAAAGGGGAAACCTGTTGAAGTGAAATGGACACTATAAGAAACAATGACCTGATCAGCTTTTTTCCTGACTCTATATGTACAATGTAATACTTTATCCTTTTTAGTATTTGTTGTTGTTGTTGTTGTTCTAGTACTAGCAGTTGAACTCTGTAATTAACACACAATTATTCTTAGGTGTTTAAATTTTAACTGAAAAGTGATCCCTGTTAAATTTCAGAGTGGAAAAAGAGAGGGAGGAGATGCACAATTTGGGACATGCACAATCAGTCTTGCCCCAAATGATGGAGTTAGAAATGTGCCAGGGGATTCCAATACAATCCCATCAAGGTGGCATGTACCAATGCTATCTCACTAGTCCAAGTGATCAATTTCAGTTCACATTCGATGGCTTGGATAGGTCTAAGAAACAAAGGGATCACATTTTTGCCTTATTCTTGGCCAACAAAAAGTTCTTCGGACAAGGTTAGGAGTTATGTCCACCCTGTTATTTGCTAGATCACTGGTATTTCACACAAAACCTACGCTATAGTAGGCACAAAATCAGTATTTCTGTGAGTGACAGTTTGTTAAATGCCTAGAACTGTCCCTAGAAACGTCCTTAGATGTAACCCAAGAACAGCAAGGGTTTCTTCCCTTTCAGGTGACCAACTCTGGGCTTGTTTCAGGCTGTGCAAAATTTATCAGTACTATACCCTGGTCCATGAAGTCAGAGCCAGCTAACTGACTTACAGTCTACAGTATAGTTCAAGCAGTTTGGAAGCAGTTGAAACCTGCTCCTGTTCTCCAGCTCTTCCTGAGTAACAGACCTGAGGGGGACTGAGTGCAGCCAAGAAGTGCATGAAGAGTAACTGCTGTCATGTCCCACATAGCCACTCCTGGGATGAAGTCCAGATCATGCTCAAGTCATAGGAAAAGAAGGCCACTGTAGTTTGATCAGTGGGCCTCAGTAAGGAGAAGACTTGAAGGGCTTTACAGAATCTAAGAGTTCATACTCAACATCAACAAAACAATCCAGTGAAGAAATGGGCTAAGGAGTTAAACAAGCATTTTTCAAGATGGAATTGAAATGGTTAACAGGCACATGAAAAAATGCTCAGGATCACTAGCCATCAGAGAAATGTGTATCAAAACCACAGTGAGGTTTTACCTCACTCCAATTAGAATGACTCATTCAGAAATCAACAAAATACTGGTATTGATGTGGGGCACAAGATACCATAATCCACTGTAAATTGGTGTAGCCATTGTAGAAGACAGTACAGAGATACCTCAGAAATCTGAATATAGACCTACCATATGACCCAGTTATTCCACTCCTAGGAATTTCCCCAAGGGAAATGAATTCAGCATAGGAAAGAGTTATCTGTACCCCCATGTTTATTTTAACTCAATTCACAATAGCTAACATATGAAATCAACCCAGATGTCCATCAGCTGAAGATTAAATAGAGAACTTATAGTATGTACACCATGGAATACTACACAATGGTAAAAAATGAAATCTTATCTGCAACAAAATGGATGCAACTGGAGACCATTATACTTAGTGAAATAAGGCAGTCCCCCCAAAATCACCATACTTTCCCTGATCTGTGGTAACTAACAGAGTACAAAAAAGGTAATCTATAGGAGTGAAATTGATGTGATGATTTTGAAGAGCCCTTGTCTTGACTGTTGAGGAACAGTGTTTTTTTCTTTATACTATTTGTTCAACTGTTCAGCATAGGGTTAATATGAGTTTAAAGTTAATTGAAAGTAGAATTAAAGTAAGAATTTTAATAGGAGAGGGAGGAGGATGAGGGTTAAAGTGTGGGTGGAAGGTATGGCAAAATTTATCACTAGGAAATGCATGAGCTTTATATATCTTAAATAATAAAAGGAAAAAAGAAATATCTAAATAAAGAAAAATCTAACTATAATAAACTCATATGGCAAAGAAAGCAAAGAGAAGCTCTCAGTGGCTTGGGACCTCCTTGGTTTATTGTGGATAGTCCTGGTTAACCTAACATTACCCTAGTGCTTCAGGGTAATTATTAATAATACCAAATATCTCAGTCTAGAAATGGGCATTTAGCCCTATGGTTAAGGTCCCTGGATTCCACATTGGAGAGCCTTACTCCAGCTTCCTGCTGATGTAGACCCTGGGAGGCAGCAGTGAGCATTCAAGTAAATGGGTCTCTACCATGCCTGTGGGAGATCTGGATTGAGTTCCCAGCTCCTAGTGCCTACCATGAACCAGCCTTGGCTGTTGTGGGCATTTGGAGAGTAAACCAGTGAACAACAATTCTGCCTTATTCTCACTTCCATGCTCTCTCTACCTATCCCTTCCTTTCTCCCTCTGGCCCCACTAGGTCTCTCAAACAGATATAAATGTTTCAGTTTAGATGATAAATTGTAAGGCCATTTCTTATATGCCCTCTCCCCTTAAAACATTTTGGAATCTTAACACTATTTCAGAATGTGACCTTATTTTGAGACAGTCTTTATAGAGGTGATTCCCATTTAAAATTGGAATGTTAGTATAGATCCTAACCAAGAATAATTAGGGTCCTAACAAAAGGGAAAAATCAGGACATGCACAAAAGGAATACAATGTCAAGAGACACTGGGTAGGATGATCATCCACAACCTACTACAGAGACCTAGCCGAGTCCCTTGCTCACAGGCTTCAAAAGGAACCAACCCTCCAACACTTAGATTTTCAATTCCCAGGCTCCAGAACTGTCAAACTATGTGTTTTTGTCATGTAAGTCATCGAGTTTGTAGTACTTTGTTATGGAAGCACTGGAAAAATCGCCCTCCCTAAAAAACTCCAGAGGCCAAAATCATAAAGCTGCAACATTAAGTTGAAAACAGGGAGTTTAAGGAGTACCACAGATATCTGTATTTTCAAAGCTCTGCTTAGTGTCTATGTTATTAATAGTTTAATTCACCCAGTTTAAGATGTAATTGAAAAATCATAATTTTATATATTTATGGGGTACAACATGCTTTCCTATGTATAGACACCATGCAATGACTAATAAAGCTAACATAGTCATCACCTAATTTACCTATCCTTTAAGTTTAAATTTGTTATTTTAAAATATAAAGCACATTGTTATTGACTAGCAAAACTTATTACTGTCTGAAATTTTGCACACTTTGACCAACACCTTCATATTCCCTCTGTGCTATCTCTACTCCCATTTTCATCCATCTTCTGATAACCATCATTCTATTCTCTGCTTTTCTAAGTTCAACTTTTTAGGACTCCATGTGAGATTATGTGGTGTTTGTCTCTCTGTACATGAGGGCATATTTCACTTAACACTGTGCCCTCCAGGTTCAATCACATTATTGCACATGTTAGAATTTCATAGATTTATAAAGCTGAATAATATTCCATTGCATATAAATGCCACATATTCTTTATTCATCCATTGGTGGGCCCTTAGTTGATTCCATAGCTTTACTGTTGTGTGTAATGCTGTAATGAACATCAAGGTACAGCTATTTCTTTGGTAATGCCCAAGTTTAAAATTCTAATAACAAATATTTCTTCCTGATCACAGGAAACCATGGTGGTTATCTTACTTAAGGAATAGTCTGCTATTTATTTCTGGACTAACCATCTTTCCCTTTAGTCCTGTTTCTATTCAACTCAAATTATCTGCATCAAAAATGAAGCTATCTTTCTCTGCTTACTCATCTATGATTTAAAATATTTTCTGGTTGATTCTAGCTCTGGTAATAGCAACAAGATAACAAAGCAGGAAAGGGATACACATAGGGATAATCAGAAGCAGGATCTGATTCTAAGCAATGCAGTAGATGAAGCTTAATGTAGTAGACCAATGTTGACCTTAGCCACTCAGGAATTACTTTCTTTTGATGACTTGTTTCCCTCCCTATGATTTCATTTTGTTCCTGATATAACTGTCAATCACAATGCCTGTCTTCCTTGCCTTGGGAGAGGATATGGATCTTCTCTTCTGGGCCAATTACAGCACTCTACTGTATTAGAAAAGTGAGTGGTTCAAGGGTGATCATGGGACCCAATGGGGTAAATTGAGTTTTAAGGGTCTTGAATATATGAGACAAAAGCTTGTTTTTTCCTTTGAGAGTACTCAGAATATGACTGTTTAAAAGTGACCAAACACCCACAAACATGAAGAATGTGTGCTTACAAATGGATCTGAAGGACCCTTATGGGGGAGAGGGACAAGAAACTAGGCCTGGGCAGATATCAGGGGCTTCTTAAGAGGTTAGATGTTCCCCAGAGTCCAGCGGGCAGGACGTTCTCTGGGAAGGAAAAGTCAATCCCCTTCAGAGAACCTCTAGGCATGCCCAGAGCAGAGCTGCCACTCCCCTTCAGAGACTCTGCACTCTCCCTCAGCACTCTCCCTCAGCACTCTCCCTCAGCACTCTCCCTCAGCACTCTCCCTCAGCACTCTCCGGTATGCTAATTGTCCCTCTGAACTGACCAATCCTACGCATGCGCATTAGGAATATGCTAATTCGTTGCCTATATAACCTGTGTGAAACTGCCGCTCAGGGCTCCTCACTGCCTGAGGTGGGGGCCCGTTTGCGCAAACGTTCAATAAAACCTCGTGCTTTTTGCATCAACTGGTCTGGAGTCTGGATCTTTGGGCGTCCTCCCAAGCAAGTGGGCATCTCTGCAACTGAGAGGTCCAACAGATCCAAGTGAACACAAGGGAAGAGCCCTAACAGTATTATGCAACCTCTGAAGCCTGTTCGGCCTTCAACGAAAATCACTACTCAAGATGCTAGTCACATGGGCCTGTCCATACTTTTTCTTTTGTTATTCTGATTCCTGGGAGGTTTTTCTCAATTCAGTTCAATCTGTTCAGTAAGTACTATGAATTATTTTCAGTCTCCACCATTAGCATGGCTGTTGGTGTTAACTTTCCATTTGCTGTGATTCTTGATTTTTTGCTTTCTCCTCTTTATCTTTGTGGTTATTTTAGCAGGAGGCCATTAGAAGTTGAAAGGGAGAATGTTGGCCCTTTAACATTTTGACCGGAAGTCTTCTATTTTCTCTAGCATTTTGTTTATCTTTTTAGACATCTAGTCATGTTTGTCATGGGAAGCATTTAAGAGAATGTTGATTCAAGAAAGTATCACTATAACAATTATTGAAAGTTTTTTCAGGCACTAACCACTTGAATAGCAGCATTGTCCCATAGATTGTTTACTAATCACAAAATGGGTCATGTGTCTGTAATGGAGAAATCATATGACCACCCCTGACAAAATAACATTTTATCATTAATAGTGGGCCAAGCCAACATGATGTGACACCATACAAAGTGTATATGGCCTATGAAATATTCCTGGTTGTAATTTTTTTAACATGAATATAGTCAAGTTCTACTTTACAAAGAAAAAATCAGTCAAATCCAGAATGGTGACATTATTTGAATCTCAGTTTTCCTGAAGTAAATAATTTTTAATAAGGAAGAAGTAACAAAGAAACCAAATGGAATTCTTAAACTTTAATACTCGTCTCCAAAATCGCTATAAAAATATTCTAGAAATGTGGATGCTTTAAAAATTCTGAGTTTATTTCTTAAGTGCATCTCCCTATTACTTCCATATATGACCACCACTAACACTGTGCCCTATCTTAACATTCCATACATACTTAAAAATGAACAAAGGGTGGAGTTCTACCTTTGAAAAGAAAACAAGCATTCAGGACTCAGATTCTTGGCAATGGAACCTGAATGATATTTATCAAGTAAGGTAAGGAAAGTTCCTTCTCCTAATTATAGATTGGACAGTTATCTATCAACTGTTACCAAAATGAAATAAGATGGAAAATTTTAACCAACTGTTTTCTTAAACAAACTTCCTCCACTGCCAAAGATATTGAGTAGCCTCCTGGTGAGTCTTCTGGAAGCATTTCTTCACAAAATTAATAAATTTGTCTTCTACTTTGGAAAGCATTTTTGCTTTCATGTCTTCTATAGAACTGGCAACGTTCAGTGTTTCAGGGTTTTTTTCTGTTTTGTTGAAGGACTTTTGATCTTTTGATCTTGGTGTTGACTATTGAGTCTTTCGCATTCTGTTTTTATTTTTTGTGCATTTTTGCATGGGGTACCCCATATAGATTTCTTCACTGGTACTTTTTCTTCAGTTTCTTCATATTCAAAATCATCTTTGTGGCTGCCTTTGTGGCACAGTGGTTTAAGCTACCTCCTGCAAGGCCAGCATCCCATTTGGATGCTGGTTCAAGTCCCGGCCACTCCGTTTCTGATCCAACTCTCTGATAAGGTGCCTTGGAAAGCAGCAGCAGGTGACCCAATAGCTTGGACCCCTGCACCCAATGTGGGAGCCCAGATAAAGCACCTGGCTTCAGCCTGGCCCAGCCTCAGCTGTTGCTGTCATGTGGGTTATGAACCAGCAGATGGAAGCTTGCTAACTGTCTCTCCCTAGTTCTCCTGCACCCGTGTGGGAGATCCGGAAGAAGCTCCAGGCTCCTGGTTTTGGATCAGCGCAGCTCCAGCCATTGTGGCCATTTGGGGAGTGAACCAGCGGATGTAAGACCTCCCCCCCCCCCGCCTCTCCTGTCTCTGTGTAACTCTATCAAATAAATAAATATTTAAAAAAAATAGCTATCATTAGCATGTATGTATAGCAAAAACATGGTATACAATTCAGTACTATACTCTATACTTGGTTTTAGGTAACCACAGGGGTCATGGAACATACTCCATGTGGAAAAGGTGGGCTATGTTCTCTAAGAACAAGGAAAATACTTTACATATCTATTTTCAAATTCAACATTAGTTATACATACTAAACTAGTACTAAGTGATCATAAATTACCTAATTTCTATCCTTAGTTTAATTATGAATTTTGTTTTAATTAAATTTCCTGTCTTATAAGGTAACATCCTGATTTTTGTTTTCTCCTCATACATTAATCCACAAAGAAAAGACAAATGAAAAGAATCTGCGTCTATTTAATTACATCTCAACATTATTTTCTTCTATGTATTTTCTTTTCTCATAGCCTCATTAATCACAAGTTACCAACTGTGTTTCCCAATTCTTTGCACTCTCTTGTTGCTGTTTGGATAACTTTAAGTTAGCCTATAGTATTCATGTATCTTGATTCTTTTTAATGTACCCTTCCTTTCCATCATTTTATTCGTACTTAAGCAGAAAGTGTGTGAGTTTTATGAGTCAAATTTCTGTAATTTCAGTCACTATAGGCTGTAAGCTCTGTTCTCAAAAGCTTATCTGTTCCATATTTTGGTGCAGATATTTTAAGATATATTTATTTGTAAGGCAGAGTTACATAGAGGGAGACACACAGAGGAATAAAGAGACCTTCCATCCACTGATTCATTCTCCTAATTGTCACAAGACCCAGGGCTGGGCCAAGCTGAAGTAGAGCCAAGAGCTTCATCTAGGTCTCCACATGGGTACAGGGGCCCAAGCCACTTGGGCCATCCTCTACTGTTTTCCCAAGTGTATTAGCAGAGAGCTGGTTTGAAAGTGGAACAGCCAGGACATGAACCAGCACCCATATGGGATGCCAGCATTGTAGGTAGCAGCTTAACCCACTGTGCCACAGGCCAGTGCCAGTGTAGATTTTTGCACTTGATCTTAGCCAAAAGGCCTAGAAGCGATGCCAGTGCAGATTTTTTTTACCCCCAGTCACCCTTCATAGAAAAACAGTTCAATTGAGGCCGGCACTGTGGCACAGTGGGTTAACACCCAAGCCTGAAGCACTGGCATCCTATATGGGCACTGGTTCGAAACCCGGCTGCTCCACTTCTGATCTAGCTCTCTGTTATGGCCTGGGAGGGCAGCAGAAGATGGCCCAAGTCCTTGGGCCCCTGCACCCACGTGGGAGACCCAAAGGAAGCTCTTGGCACCTGGCTTTGGATCGGCGCAGCTCCAGCCATTGCGGCCAATTGGGGAGTGAGCCATCGTATGGAAGACCTCTCTCTCTCTCTCTCTCTCTCTCTCTCTCTCTCTGCCTTCCCTCTCTCTGTGTAACTCTGACTTTCAAATAAATAAATAAATAAATCTTTAAAAAAAACAGTTCAATTCAATTTCAAAAACATTTATTATAGATTTAACTATAAACCTAAATTTTTAGAGTCGCTTAAGAATTTGACAGTCTAAGAGGAGATGCCAAGGTTTAAATACTTCTAACACAATAGGATCAAGGCTAAAGTTGTAATGCGTGAACCCAAAAGAGAGAACAATTAACTATGCTCAGGCCAAGGGAGGTCATGAGTGACTAAGAAGTGTTTAGTTAAGTTGGGAAATAGATTCCGTGGTCGCGTGGACCTTCACACAAATGATGAACATGGGGTGCCACGAGCAGGTGCAGGAAGGAATATCATATGAAAAGAGATGCCAAGTGTGTGGGGAAGATGAACTGGTGAAGAGAAGGAGGTTATGATCTGATTCCTGAGGAATACTTACCTCAAAATGTGGTTTTGAGGATCAATGTGAAACACTGTCATCTAGATGCCTAGCACTCGGTTAGCATGCGATAGTTGTCAGGTAGTTCAAGACACTTTCAAATAAATAAACAACAAAGAAGAAAAACTGAAACCCACTGTCATATGCTTCCAACATCCTCGGAGCTTGCTCTCAGGAGGCAGAAACAGAAGAGTTTAGGAGGCAAGGTAAGCAAAGCAGAAAATCAAGCAGCAACAGCAAAAGGCCTGTACTGATTTTTCCTTACCTGTATATCCTATCTACCCCCCTTTTTCAATTTAGATGGACTTGGGTTGCATATTTATCAGAAAAATTTCCTTTTTTAAAATTGGTACCAAGGAAGGATTCTTTCAAAGACCTAAAGAAAAGTAACTTTGTATTGTAAAATGAAAATTTAAAAGATGTTCCTGGAGCTGGCACTGTGGTGCAGCAGGTTAAAGCCCTGGCCTGAAGCGCTGGCATCCCATATGGGTGCCAATTCTAGTCCTGGCTGCTCCTCTTCCAATCCAGCTCTTTGCTGTGGCCTGCGATAGCAGTAGAGGATGGCCCAAGTCTTTGGGCCCCTGCACTCCTGTGGGAGACCTAGAAGAAGCTCCTGGCTCCTGGCTCAGATCGGCACAGCTCCAGCCATTGTAGCCATCTGGGGAGTCAACCAGTGGATGCAAGACATCTCTCTCTGGCTCTGCCTCTCTAACTCTGTGTTTCAAAGAAATAAAAATTCTTTAAAAAAAAAAAAAAGTTGTTCCTAAGATTATAACACACTGTATTTGTTTACAGGAAGACTTTTCACAAGAGTAAATTCATCAGCTCCGATAAAAGTTATCATTCAAGGCTAATACTTTAATAGCAGGAGAGCAGGAAATAAATAAGATAGGAGTGATAAAGGTGAGTGAAGCAAGATTTAACAACACTCCCGCTGGATTCGAATCTGTCTAGTTGAAATATTTATCACCTATCTGTTGTTGAGGAAATAATACAGTGTATGTCATGTCAATAATTATTTGTCTGAGTTTTGTTTGACTTTGGTTGCTCAGTTTGCTCCAGAGTTATGCACCTGTGATCTTAATTTACATGGCAATCTGTATCTTTGAGTGATTCCTGATTCTTAAATCACCTTTGACCACTGTTCATAACTAGTGACATACCATCTGCAGCTGGGGACAGTTTTTCTCTCCTGCCCTGGGTTCTGAGCCAACACTAGTTTTAAAGATCCCAAGAGAATTCCTGCTTTATTTCATGTTAATACAATTTCCTATCCTAATTGCAACTTAGTGTGATGAAATTTTCAATTTAGTGTTTGTTACACACTATGCTTTTAAAATCCATCTCTGGAAATATTTTATGAATTCTGAACTGAACCTACAAAGAACAGGACTGTGTGCGTGTGTGTACCTGCTCACATATGTGACAAAGTTAATTGTTTATGCTTTCAGAACAAGTTCCAATATATCATAGAATGGATTCTTCCTAACTGTATGATTTGTTAAAAGAAACCATATCTTCCTTTCCTACAGTGGCGATTCAGAGTGTTCCATGGAACACTTAAAATGCCTCAGCCCATCTCCAAGCCTTGTTCTTGTTCCAAGATAATGTACAAGGCAATGAAGATGTCTCTTCCTTGCAGGACCTAATAATGTACTCAAAATACTTAATCCAAATAAGACAATACCTCAATGAGATTTCATCACAAACTGTTGTCTTCTCGCTACCTTCAGCAACTATTTTTTAATAGCAGGCTGAAATAGATGCCATAGGCAAAACTTAAAAATCACCACCCTAAATCAGCATTTAGGTGTCAAAAAATGATTATCAAGATTGGAACCCTGATTTTTTGTAATACCTGTCAAAAAGTCCTAAAATGATACACATCCTTTCACCTAGAATAAATTTCTAGGAGTAGAATTGCTAAGACTATAATCTCAAATACAGAAATACAACTTTCGGGATGTTCACCATAACCTTCTTCATGGAAGTGAAGACTATCACACAACTAATGTCCTTGCAAGGGATTCAAATGGTCAAATCCAAGTAATTTGTGAATAAGCAGCAAAAAAAGTATAGTTATAGAAAAATGTGTAATGATAAAATAAAATGGCATAGGGTGGCTCATTGTCAGTATCCATGACCCTTTGTTCTCCTTAAGAACATCGATTTATTCAGATGGCAAAAAGGCCAGCTGAAATCTAAAATGATTGATCCCTTAACACTAGGTAAGTAAATATCATCTGATGAACTTCTAGCAGCACTTTTAAGAAGTAGATAGATACAACTTACATCTGAAATTCCTTTTGTCTCTTTGCTATTGGTAGCTTAAGTCTGATTAGCCTGTTTTTGCATGAATACAAAGAAAGTCTATCCAAAGATTAATATAAGAAAATCCAGAAAAATTCTACATCATATCCTATGACTGAGAGATCATGGATACTGTAAGAATTTGTACAAGGTAAGCTGTGGCTTACATACCAAACCATGGTTCCACCAATTTCTGTGATTAAGTACTCTAGATATATGAAATGCTGTAGAACAAGAATCTCAAGGCAGTGGTTGTAATGGTATTTGGTTAGGGGGATTAGTTAAATGACCTTCTCATAGCATCTCCACAGAGCATGTGCAATCGTTTGAATGTCTGTTTACCTCCATAATGTATAATTCTAATTTTTAGAATTATAAGGATTAATGTTCAAATTCAACCTTCAATGTAAAAGTACTAAGAGGTAGGGCATTTTGAAAGTGACCAGGTGATCAGAGATCCTCTCTCATGAAGGATACTAAATCCTTTATAAAAGAGTCTCTGATGGGGCCAGCACTGTGGTATAGCAAGTGAAGCAGCCACCTGCAGTGCCGGCATCCCTATGGGCGCCAGTTCAAGTCCCAGCTGCTCCACTTCCGATCCAGCTCTCTGCTATGTCCTGGGAAAGCAGAAGATGGCCCAAGTCCTAGAGCCCCTGCACCCTCATGGGAGAACCAAAAGAAGCACCTGACTTCACATCAGCCTATCTCCGGCTGTTGTGGCCATTTGTTAAGTTGAACCGGTGGATGGAGGACCTCTCTCTCTCTGCCTCTCTGTATCTCTTTCAAATAAATCAATATTTAAAAAACAAAAAAAAGTCTCTGCATGGTCCTTTTGCCTTCTGCTATGTAAGGATGGAGCAATAATGTACTATCTTGGACATAGAGTTTGGCCCTTATAAGACAACAAAACCTATCAGTTCCTTGGTCTTGGACTCTCCAATTGCCAAATTGGAAAAATTAACAAATTTCTATTGATTCTAAATTATTGAGTTTTTGGAATTTTGTTATGGCAGCATGAATAGATTACAATAGACAGCATGCCCACAGTGTACAGTCAGTGTTATAGCTGCCTGGGTTCTGTCAACATAAAGCAAGCTAAGCGGTTTTGGTTAAGATTTATCTGTTGTGAGACTGTTGATTTTCCATTCTTTTTCAAATACACTACTAAAATTTAAATGTCTGTGCAAGTTCTCATTTTCTTGGTGTGAAGAATTTGAAAGGGATCTCACATGATCTGATTAAACTCATCACTGCTACTAAAAACATGCAAATGGACCTACTTTATAAAATGACATACACAAAATGCATACTATGTATAAAGTAAGGATTTTAAAAGTAGAGATCTAGAAAATATTCTCTTTAAGTCTCTGAAACAGGGTTGTACTAACAATTTTAACAACAGACTATCTTAATAGACTACCAGAAAACAATGCTCTACATCATGATTTTTAATATGTTTCAATCAATTAAGTTTGATTACTGACTCAATCCTTTATCGGTTATGGGTTTACTCATGTTCTCTATTTCTTCACAACTTCTTAGCTATATATTCCTAGGAATTTATTCATTTTACACTGAAAACAGCAAGGAAAGAGTACCTATAATCACCATTTTAGTCAATATAACACTCAAAGTCTTAAAGTAATTATGAAAGAAAAGAATGTATCTATATTGGAAAGAAGTCATTTCTATCATTTATGACATGATTTTATATATAAAAGACATTGAATATTACACAGACCTATACACATGCAGAGAAAAACAGTTGAATAACTGCAGCAAAGTTTTAGTATACAAAATATAAAATTCTATTTCTGAATATTAACAATGAATAATTCAAAATAGAAATGAAGAAAGTAATGCCATTCACAATAGTATCAAAAGGAATAAAATACTTAGAAATGAATTGAGGAGACTTGTATACTGGAAACTATAAAACTATCCTAAAATAATTAAGATGTTCTTTATTCATGTATTAGTAGACTGAAATATTGTCAAAATGATCATGCTACTCATAAATCTACACATTTAACATGATTCCTACCAAATCCTGATGGCATGATTTGTAGAAATATAGAACAACCTTAAAATCCATATGGAACCACAAAGGACTCTACATATTTAAAATAAGACTGGCTGGCGCTGCGGCTCAATAGGCTAATCCTCCACTTGTGGCGCCGGCACACCGGGTTCTAGTCCCGGTTGGGACGCCGGGTTGTGTCCCCGTTGCTCCTCTTCCAGTCCAGATCCCTGCTGTGCCCAGGAAGGCAGTGGAGGATGGCCCAAGTGCTTGGGCCCTGCACCCCATGGGAGACCAGGAGAAGCACCTGGCTCCTGGCTTTGGATCAGCGAGATGTGCCAGCCGAAGCGGCAATTGGGGGGGTGAACCAATGGCAAAGGAAGACCTTTCTCTCTCTCTCTCTCTCACTGTCCACTCTGCCTGTCCAAAAAAAAAAAAAAAAAAAAAAAAAAAAAAAAAAAACAAACAGGACTGAGAAAGATGAACTAAGCAGCAGGTATCACAAATCCTGACTTTAAAACAGATTACAAATGTTTTGGTTATCAAAACAGTATAGAACTAGCATATAGACAGATATGTGCATCAACGAAGTGGAATCAAGGATCCAAAGATCATTGGATCATATTGACAAGAGTGTTAAGACTACAAAAGCAGGGGCGGGAGGTGCAGACATTGTGGTGCAGATTAAGCTATCACTGGGATGTTCACATTCCAAAACTGAGCAGGAGTTTGAGGTCCAGCTCTTCTGCTTCTGATCTGTTTTCCTGCTAATGATCCTGGGAGGTAGTGGATGATGGCCCAAGTACTTGGGTTCCTGCCAGAAATATGGAATCCTGCCTTCAATCTGACCTAAGTCTGGCTGTTACAGGCATTTGGGGATGAACCAGCAAATTTAAGAACTTTCTTTTCCATTCTGTGTTTAAAATACATAAATGTTTTCTTAAAAGTTGATCAATACTATACCCCTAATGGTAGAGCTAGAAATGTGCCAGGGGATTCCAATTCAATCCCATCAAGGTGGCATGTACCAATGCCATCTTACTTGTTAAAGTGATCAGTTTAAGTTCATAATTAATCAAAAATATAGGGTTAACTGTCAAAGGGATTACATAAATAAGACCAGTGTCTGCAAATAATTGATAGAATTAAAAAGGAGAGAATGATCCTACATGGGAAGCAGGATGCACAGCGGACTCATAAATGGCAAATGCCATAAACAGCACTCTGGCCTCAGAATCGGCCCTTAAGGCATTCAGATCTGGCTAAAAAGCCCACAAGAGTATTTCAGGCATGGAAAGCCAAGATACTCTGGCAAAAAAAAAAAAAAATGACCTAAATGAAAGATCCTTGTGAGTGAGATCCCAGCAGGAAGAATGGACCATCAGAGATGGCAGTACCTTTCTCGGAAGGGAGGAGAGAACTTCCACTTTGACTATGGCCTTGTCTAAACAATATCGGAGTTGGTGAACTCAAGAGGCTTCCATAGCCTTGGCAGCTCATGACAAGAGCTTCGGGTGATTACTGACATCATAAATAAGAGTGTCAATTGTTAAGTCAACAACGGGAATCACTGTGCACCTGCTCCCCATGTAGGACCTCTGTCCTTGATGTGTTTTACTATGCGAATTAGTGGTAAAAACTACCCAAACAGTACCCTATAATTTGTGTGTTTTTGTGGGTGAAGTCTGTTGAAATCTTTACTTAGTATATAGTAAGTTGATCTTCTGTATATGCAGATAATTGAAAATGAATCGTGATGAACAATGGGATGGGAGAGGGTTTGGGAGATGGGATGGTTGCAGGTGGGAGGGAGGTTATGGGGGGAAAGTTGCTATAATTCAAAAGTTGTACTTTAGAAATTTATATTTATTAAATAAAGGTTTTTTAAAGTTAATAAATACAAATAGGGAAAAACAGCTTTTTCAAAAAGTGGTGTCAAGAAAACTGGATATCCATATGCAGGTCAAATTGGACTCTTACCATACACTATTCAGAAAGGTCAATCCAAAATTGATTAAGGAATTACATTTAGGAACTAAAACTACAAAGTTACAAGGAAAAAAAACAGGAAGAAAGCTGCAAACCTTTGGTCTTAGCCATGATTTCTCAGACAGGAAACCAAAGACAGAGACAACAAAACCAAAAGGCAAGCTGTGTTTTATAAAACCAAAAAACTTCTGTGCAACAAAGGTAACAGAGTGATAAGTAACCTACATATACGGATTGCAAATACTTTCTTCCATATCTGGATTAGTTAAAGTCCAACAAAAACACAAATAAGGCAATTAAAAATGGGCAAAGGACTCAAGACACACAAATCGTTAATGGGTACATGAAAAGATATTCAACATCACAAATACCAAGAAAAGGCAAACCAAAACCACAATTAGATATCACCTCATTATTTAAAAAACGTTCAGGAGGATGTAAAAAATTGGAATCTTAATACCCAATTGTTGAGAGTGTAAAATGAGGCGGCCACTATGAAAATATAATAAGGTTCCTGAAAAGATAATTGAAAATTTAACTACTTATGATCCAACATTCTTTCCCATTTATCTTTTTAAGATGACATTTGTAATTTACATTACATTCAAAAGGATTAATGTTCCCCTAAATAGAGTTCAACAAAAAGACAATAGTTCAAAAGGAATATAGACAAGGGCTATAAACAAAAGTCAATGATAAGACCTCAATTTTACTCCTACACAGCAAATTTTAAAATAGTCACAGATCATTAAAACTATAAGATATCCTTTTTAACCATTTATTTAGAAAAGATACAAAAAAAAAGAAAAACACTTGACAAAAATATATTTGCAGCAATATTGTTACCCACAGGCATTTCTTACTGTTTTTAGCTTTTTTTTTTTAATTTGATATCTATTAGGGTACAAAAATCTAATTCAGAAACCCAGTTTTACTATTTATGGAATCATAAACAAATATTATCACCCACACACAGCAGACTCACAGAATGACAACAGCTTTAAGTTGCACACTGACCTCAGAATCCGTCCATAGGGCATTCTGGTCTCGCTGAAGAGACCATGGGAGCATTTCAGGCATGAAAAGCCAAGACACTATAGCAAAAATGTCATGATGTGAAGGACCTCGATGAGGGAGACCCCAGGGGAAAGAAGTAGTCTTTAAAGGAGGAGATACTTGTCTCTGAAAGGAGAAGAGGACTTCCACTTTGGTTATGGCCTTGTCTAAATACTGAAGGAGTTCGTGGATTCAAAAGGCCTCCATAGCCTAGGCAGCTCATGTCAAGAGCCTTGGGTGATCACTGATGTCAAACTTAAGATTCTTAATTATTAAATTAACAACAGAAATCACTGTGCATTAACTTGCCATGCAGGACCTCTGCCCTCAAAGAGTTGTATTATAATTATGTTTAAGTGCTCGCAAAATCTGTATCAATTTTGGGTGCTTCTTTAATGTTAATTAAGTTTCTAAAAAAAGAAAAGTGAAATTAACTTCAAGATGCCATGACTTTGAACAGACCTTATCTCAACTATTGAGTAACAGGTTTGTGTGTGTGTGTGTGCAAATTATTGAACACTTTACTTAGTATAGAGTGTGTATTTGTGTGTAAAGTTTATTGAAAATGATTCTTAGAAGAGAATGGGACTGGATTGTGAGAGGGAGGATGAGGAAGGGTGAGAGTGTGGGTAGAAGGGTGAGTATGGTGGGAAGAATCCCTCCATTCCTGAAGTTGTACTTATGAAATGCATGAAGTTTGTATTCCTTAAATAAAAGGTTTTTTTTTTTAGGGGGTTGGGGAATAAAGGAAATGTTTTCACATTGCTTCTTCTATTTTTCCAACGGGGTTGAAATAAATTCCTAAGTAATTTTGTCAAATCTTAGAAACTCCCTCAAATTTAGCAGCAAGTATGTACCTGTGGTACATCCAAACAATGAGCCAACTGTGATGACTTTAAATGGTGGCATAAAAGTTAAAAAAGATCCAAAACCAATCCCTGGAATAAGGATAGTCTATTCAATAAATGGTGCTGGGAAAATTAGATTTCCACGTGCAGAAGCATGAAGCAAGACCCCTACCTTTAATCTTACACAAAAATTCACTCAACATGGATTAAAGACTTAAATCTATGACCCAAAACCAAATTATTAGAGAGTATTGGAGAAACCCTGCAAGATATAGTTACCAGCAAAGACTTCTTGGAAAAGACCCCAGAAGCACAGGCAGTCAAAGCCAAAATTAACATTTGGGATTGCATCAAATTGAGAAGTTTATGTACTGCAAAAGAAACAGTCACGAAAGTGAATAGGAAACCGACAGAATGGGAAAAAATATTTTCAAACTATGCTACAGATAAAGGGTTGATAACCAGAATCTACAAAGACATCAAGAAAATCCACAACAACAAAACAAACAACCCACTGAAGAGATGGGCCAAGGACCTCAATAGACATTTTTCAAAAGATGAAATCCAAAAGGCCAACAGACACATGAAATAATGTTCAAGATCACTAGCTATCAGAGAAATGCAAATCAAAACCACAATGAGGTTTCACCTAACCCCGGTGAGAATGGCTCACATTCAGAAATCTACCAACAACAGATGCTGGCGAGGATGTGGGGAAAAAGGGACACTAACCCACTGTGGGTAGGAATGCAAACTGGTTAAGCCTCTATGGAAGTCTGTCTGGAGATTCCTCAGAAGCCTGAACATAACCCTACCATACAACCCAGCCATCCCACTCCTTGGAATTTACCCAAAGGAAATTAATTTGGCAAACAAAGAAGCCATCTGTACCTTAATGTTTATTGCAGCTCAATTCACAATAGCTAAGACCTGGAACCAATCCAAACGCCCATCAACAGTAGACTGGATAAAGAAATTATGGGATATGTACTCTATAGAATACTATACAGCAGTCAAAAACAATGAAACCCAGTCATTTGCAACAAAATGGAGGAATCTGGAAAACGTGATGCTGAGTGAATAAAGCCAGTCCCAAAGGGACAAATATCATATGTTCTTCCTGATCGGTGACAACTAACTGAGCACCAAAAGAGAAACTTGTTGAAGTGAAATGGACACTATAAGAAACAATGACCTGATCAACTCTTGTCCTGACTCTAGATGTACAATGTAATACTTTATCCTTTTTAGTTTTTGTTGTTGTTGTTGTTGTTCTACTACTAGTGGTTGAACTCTGTAATTAACACAGAATTATTCTTAGGTGTTTAAATTTTAACTGAAAAGTGATCCCTGTTAAATGTAAGAGTGGGAATAAGAGAGGGAAGAGATGTACAATTTGGGACATGCTCAATCGAACTTGCCCCAAATGATGGAGTTAGAAATGTGCCAGGGGATTCCATTACAATCCCATTGAGGTGGCAT
This sequence comes from Lepus europaeus, assembly GCF_033115175.1. Taxonomy (NCBI): domain Eukaryota; kingdom Metazoa; phylum Chordata; class Mammalia; order Lagomorpha; family Leporidae; genus Lepus; species Lepus europaeus. Next base: position 71,514,323 of record NC_084839.1, on the reverse strand, counting down.
GTACCAATGCCATCTCACTAGTCCAAGTGATCAATCTCAGTTCACAATTGATGACTCTGATAGGTCTAAGAGTCAAAGGGATCACACAAACAAGACTAGTGTCTGCTAATACTAACTGATAGAATCAAAAATAGAGAGAATAATCCAACATGGGAAGCGGGATACACAGCAGACTCATAGAATGGCAGATGGCCTAAATAGCACTCTGGCCTCAGAATCAGCCCTTAAGGCATTCAGATCTGGCTGAAGAGCCCATGAGAGTATTGTAGGCATGGAAAGCCAAGACACCCTGGAATAAAAAAAAAAAAGACCTAAATGAAAGATCTCTGTGAGTGAGATCCCAGTGGAAAGAACGGGGCCATCAAAGAAGGAGGTACCTTTCTCTGAAGGGAGGAAAGAACTTCCACTTTGACCATGACCCTGTTGGAATAAGATCAAAGTCAGCAAATCCTAAAGGCTTCCATGGCCTTGGCAACTCATGACTAGAGCCTAGGGAGATTACTGACACCATAAACAAGAGTGTCAAATTGTTAATTCAACAACAGGAGTCACTGTGTACCTACATCTCATGTGGGACCTGTCCTTAATGTGTTGTCTAATGTGAAGTGATGCTATAACTAGTACTCAAACAGTATTTTTCACTTTGTGTTTCTGTGTGGGTGCAAACTGATGAAATCGTTACTTAGTATATACTGAATTGATCTTCTGTATATAAAGATACTTGAAAATGAAAAAAAAAAAACCTGGTGTTAAATTGGAAATTGCATAGAAAATTAATTTTTAAAAAATATCATGTAGAATCTCTGTCCTTAATGTGCTGTACACTCTTATTTAATGCTATAACTAGTACTCCAACAGTATTTTTCACTTTGTGTTGCTATGTGGGTGCAAACTGTTGAAATCTTTGCTTAATATATACTGAACTGATCTTCTGTATATAAAGAGAATTGAAAATGAATCTTGATGTGAATGGAAGGGGAGAGGGAGCGAGAAAGGGGAGTGTTGCGGGTGGTAGGGAAGTTATGGGGGGGTGTGGAGCCATTGTAACCCATAAGCTGTACTTTGGAAATTTATATTCATTAAATAAACGTTAAAAAAAATCACAAAAATTTTAACAATGACAAAAATCATGTATATATTATAGAACTGAACTGAGGATGTCTTATTTGTGCTATTTCTCACCACTTACGTTTTATTTAAAAAATGCAAAAGTTTTCCTTCATGTGAACACATTTGAATAGCTTGTGTATTTACTACACATGTTTCTATTCTTGTCTCTTTATTGGTAACTAGAATCACTTTAAAATCCAAACATAGTCTCCTGATTTCCTCTAGTCAAAGTTAGCTCTACTGCCTTACCCCCATTCAAAGTCCTCAAGACTAAAGGCTGAAATATCTATATACCTATTAAATTGCCCCCCCCCAGTATGTCAGGAAATATTTCAATTATCACCCATTAAAAATTCTCATTTCTAAGTCCTACTCCAAATCTACTAAATCAGAATGTATGGTGTAGGATTTGGCATCTGACTGTGGAGATTCTGGTATTTTTAAGATGTATACTCAATGTTCTAGAGTACAATTCTAATTCAGGACCATGGTTAGAGGCACAGTCCTTAAATGCCACTATTTTGGTCAGTATTTGAATGATAGGGTGTGTTTTTGGTGAATCTACATAGTAGAGGTCAGAACACTCAGGAACTATACATAGGAGTAGAAGACAGGAAGAGTATTCAGAGAAAAGCACGTGACTCTTCTCAAATCATACATCTGTCCGCTCTCTAATACTGTCCCCACATAAAGTGGCTAGCCGCTTCACACAGTATATTACATGATTTATATGAAATTTAAGCTGGCCAATGGCAGATACATGATAGTAATGTGTTCTACTGTCTAGTTGATAGAAAACTTTTTATTATAAAAGGCAAGTAACTAGTAGAAAATTTGGAAAAATCAGAAAAACAAAGAGTAAATATGTCATTCTTAATGATTTTTACTGTTTCTTCATTTCTTACTCAGTGGGAATAGGAATTTTTCTGTTTTATAGTTATGGTGCTATTTTTCAATCAACAGAATTGGGTAATTCTATCTGCAATTAAATAGCTTGCTTTTATCAATAGTTCATTGGCTAATTTTCTATCAACATCACTATAATAATTAATACCAGAATGTTCCCAAAAATGTTTAAACAATTATTCATATTTCATACTTAGCTCTTCTAGATTTCCTTAATATAAATATTTCTGTAATTAATATATTTAGAATTATATTTTAGGCATGTATATATTCACTGAGGTTAAAAATCTAAATGCAGAGTTACTGTGTTTTTAGTTACATTATAGGTTGACAAATTACCTTTCAGTAAGGCCATAATCTTGATTCCCAAAACCATATTTCAATTCTCTCATCTTTACCTAAATTAATTATTTTAATCTTTGCCTGTTTGTGAGAACAACCTGCTTAAATTTTAATCTTTTCAGTTCTAATAATGTTCAACATTTTTTACTATTATTTGTTAACTTCTGCATTTTCAAGTGAATGTTCGTGGTCATTGTCCTTTTTTTCTATTATGGTATTTTTTTCTTATGGGCTTATAAAGGTTTTAAAATTAAATTACTGGACAAGCCAACTGTATTTTTAACATGACCTGTCTAAAGTGATTTTTGAGGTACAAAAGTTTTAATTTGTACAATGGTCTGCCAAACAAATCTTGTAGTTCAGGGTTTCTGGCTTGTCATTGGAATGGCTCTCATCAGACTCGTTTTGAGTTTTTCAATATCCCCATAATTAAGTCATTTTGGGCAACAGTCTTCCTAAGAAATAGTTTTATCCAGTGATACAATTTTAGGGGGAATATTATTATCAGTCCTTAACTTGGGGACCAACTAGCATATACTACCAAGAAACTGAACAAATGGATATCACATCAAATTTTTCTAAGATTTGAATGGCTTGAGGACACAATGAACTTTACAATGGTAAACACCTGTGAAATTAATCTTTCCACGTTCAGAACAGAAAAACAGTAAGAAAACCAAAAACCAGGACAGTGATCACTAACTGACAAGGATAGAGGGCTACAGCTGATTAGCACCAGGTTTCTTTCTGGGGTGATCGATATTGAAAAACCAGATAGTGACAATGGTTGCACAACTCTGAGTATACTAGTAACTACTGAGTTAGACATTTTAAAAGGTGCAATATATATATATATATATATATATATATATGTGTGTGTGTGTGTGTAAAATTATCTTCCAGTAACAGGATTAGTTGAATTATCACTAGAATTCCACCATGGGTAGAGCATTCGCATCCTTAAATTAAGACAGATCAAAAAGCTGTTAGAAGAAAAACTAAACTGAACAAAATGTGTGGAGAGGACTATATGCTCTATTCTCTAAAATTTCCAGTTTAAAAGTAATCTGGGGGCCGGCAGGATGGCACAGTGGGTTAACGCCCTGGCCTGAACTGCCAACATTCCATATGGGTGCCAGTTCGAGACCCAGCTGCTCAACTTCTAATCCAGCTCTCTGCTGTGGCCTTGGAAAGCAGAAGATGGCCCAAGTACTTGGGGCCCTGCACCCACGTGGGAGACCAGGAAGAAGCTCCTGGCTCCTGGCTTTGGATCAGCACAGCTCTGGCCATTGCAGCCAATTGGGGAGTGAACCATCGGATGGAAGACCTCTCTCTCTCTCTGTGCATGTGTGCGTGTGTGTGTGTGTGTGTGCGCGTGTGTAACTCCGACTTTCAAAGAAATAAATAAATCTTGAAAAAAAAAAAAAAGAGTAATCTCTTCCACAAAGTCAAAGAAAAGCAACAGATGCTTCAATGTACCTCCTCTAGAGCATGGAATTTTCATTATGTAGAAACACAAGAATTTCCCAACTCAAATAGTATTTACAGAGGTGGCCATTTGTCACAACAGTTAGGACTCAGAATATGACACTAGCATCACACATTGTAGTGCCTGATTTTGAGTAACAGGTTTGCTACCAATTCCAGATTCCAGTCAGTGTGCAATATTCTGGGAGGCAGCCGCCCAAGTGGGAGGCTCAGATCAGTTCCTGACTCCTGGCTTTCTTCTAGCACAGTCCCAGCTGCTGAAGCACTGGGGAGTGATCCAGTGGATGGAAGAACTGTTTTTCTGGATTTATCTCTCCCTTTAAGATAAAAGGAAAACATACCATCAATAGAATCTCAGCTTACAAATTTATTTAGTATGCTACAACTGATGATCAACTCCTCATCTAATGTTTGAGACTGTACTGTCTATCACTTCAACAGTTTTCAGTAAGTCCCAATGCCTAAAGCCCAGCCTCAAAATTTGATTCAGCCCAACAGCAAAGGGGCCTAGTAGCAGGACTTTTGTGATTTTTAACAACAGCCAAGGTTCCAAATCATGAGATTAGTGTGTCTGCTTCTTTGTTTCTGCAGTTATTTACCCAGATGTATTTTGTTCACATCTGTCTTTTCTTTTTCCCTTTGTTTATACTAGCCAGCGGTCCCCCTCTATCAACACTTCTGACTGAACGCCCCGATTTGGTACTGCCAGCTTCCTGTGGGAAATCCTAGGAAATGCATCTAGGACTCCAGTCCCCAGACTTCCTAAATCATGAGCTCCCGAGATAGCTCCCAACTATCTGCATATTTACAAGAGCTTTGAGCAATTCCTGGTGGACTTTGGAATTTTAGAACCTGTCTTTTTTTTTTTAAGATTTCATTTATTTGACAGGTAGAGTTACAGTGAGAGAGAGAGAGAGAGAGAAAGGTCTTCCTTTTTCCGTTGGTTCACTCCCCAAATGGCCACCACGGCCAAAACTATGCCGATCTGAAGCCAGGAGCCAGGTGCCTCCTCCTGGTCTCCCATGCGGGTGCAGGCGGCCAAGCACTCCGGCCATCCTCCACTGCCTTCCTGGGCCACAGCAGAGAGCTGGACTGGAAGAGGAGCAGCCGGGACTAGAACCCGGTGCCCATATAGGATGCTGGTGCTGGCGGCAGAGGATTAACCCAGTGAGCCATGGAGCCAGCCCCATTTTTTTTTTTTTTAACATTAGATTGTCGTTAGTTCATCCTTTTTTCCAAAAGCAAAACACAACCTGAAAAGACTTAGATCACAGAATTCAGAATTAAGAGTTCAGGTATGTTTCCTGTGCTGTTTCATTTTATTTATTGATTCCTTCCTTCTGCTTTGTCAATTCTTCAACCTTTTGGGTGGCTATTTTTTTCGGTTTCCATCATTTAGTAATGTAAACACTTACAATTATGACATTTTCATTATATTTTCTTTTTTTACCTTTTTTATTTAATAAATATAAATTTACAAAGTACAACTTTTGGATTATAGCAGCTTTTTCTCCCCATAACCTCCCTTCCACCTGCAACCATCCCATCTCCCACTCTCATCCCATTCTTCATCAAGATTTATTTTCAATTATCTTTATATATGGATGATCTACTTAGCATTTACACTTTCCCCAAATCTTTCAACTTCTTTGGCTACCTAGGATTACATTTTCTGAAGTGCTTGGTTCAAGATTTTCATTCCGATTTTGTTTTGGGTCAAATATGCTCATCTTTTCATTTTAATAGTTGAAAATTTGTCCACGTTTTATATATTATTTAACGAGTTCCCCAGGTAAATTCAGAAACTCTTTCCTTACACTCCTCCTACTCACTGAAGCAAAAAGTATTACTATGATCTGGCAAAGCCCGACTTACCCAAGGTTTTTTGTTTGTGCATTCATTTTTGACAGTGGTTCCTTTTTGAGGTTATTCCCATTCTTTCTTACATTTTATGTATTTTCTATATTAGGGTCATGCTGAAGCTGCTTCCCAATATATAAAGGGCTACTTATGAGGCCACAAGACAGAAAAATGAGAATAAGCAGTTTTCACAAATTCTGTGCTGTACCTCAGAGGAAAACATCTACTTTCCTTTGAAGTATTTAACCTGTGGGTCATATATCATTACTGGAAGTATGATTGAAATTAATCAATATGCTGATTATATTAAAATTATGATTTGACCTGTTGATTCTTTTTACTTTGATAATATGAAAGGAATACACACTCAGTTTAAATTGTACTTATAATTCTGAAGTTAGATGTTGTACCAGGACAGTTATACATGGTTCAAAATCCTCCACAAGGGTGCTGGGCATTGACAGCAACTCCTACCTCCTAATCAATCACACAAACACAAGGGTAATCACCAACACTCTACCGTGTGCTGTGTTGCTATGCTGGGATGTTCTGCAGGCTAAGTGTCCTAAATGCATCCTTATATCATTTTTAATTTGTAATTTATTTCAGTTTGAGTATTATTTTGAATTTGAGTTTATTATTGTTTATTATAGTTTGAGACATGACCCCATTCTAAGTCAAGGAGCTTAAATACTTGGAAGGTACCTTGAGTGGAGGGGGGAACAATGGAGATGATGTGGTTTGTTTCTAGCTTAGATCTCATACTCATCTGCCACTTTGGGTAAGTCTTTTTTCTTACCACGTGATTGACTTTACACTCAACAAGATTATACTAGAATTTGAAGTATAAATCCTTCTTGAAGAGAAACTTTTGCAAGCCTCTCTTGCAGACCTGTCATAGTGTGAGATGATTAACCATGACTTGTATCACCATTAGACTCATGATGTTACCTCATATTTTATACCGTTAGATGCTTCTTTATTAGAAGATAATTGGGCAGGATTCAGAATCTTCTGAGTTCTCTAGGAACTTCTGTCAAAATCCATCAAAAGTTTAATCTAACCAAAAGTTTAATCTAACCATTCTAACTTAAGAATTACTAGTTTCCCTTCTTCAGGTTCAGTTGCTTTTTGTGTTCTGGAATGTCATTGTCATGCTAGATTCTTTTTCAATAGTACAGAAGTGAGAATAGTATCTTGAAAATCTTTGTTAATACATTTCAGCTACAAATATAGAAAACCCCATATTTTATCAATATAATTGTAATGTTAAATAAAAGATTCTAATTCTTCTCCTTGTCAGTTTATTCAAATTTAAGATTATATGCATCCAAGTTCTATATTTTATGCAAGAATAAACAGAGGGGGAAAACTATCTCTATAATACTGGTCTTTTCTTTCCTTTTAAGTAATTTGAGAGGTTTGGGGCTTGGGAGAACAAGGCAAACAAAAAAGTAGTATGTTTGGTTTCTTCTATCAGCTTTACCAACACAAAAAGACACAGGCATGCTTAAGAGAGGTCCAGGTGATGGAGTCCTCAGTTCCAAATCTCAGCTCTATCTGTTGCTGTATGCGTGCTCAATGCTCAAGGACAGTTTTATCTATGGGCAAAGCTAAAAGATTTGAGAAGACTCATTAGAAATAAAATCCAAGTGGGCTTTATGGTACCTTGATCATGATGATGGCTCCTAGAATAATACTCAGTATGTTTTCAAAGATGCTCAGGAAAAAAATTGGCAGGATCTGTATTGGATTGGATCTAGGCTGAAATATTTGTTTTGATGACTCTTAGTTCTGGATTGTAAATACTACTGTCAATTTCATTTAAAAAAGATAAGTTTAGGAAAAATCAGATTTTTAGTTAGGCTTAAGATAATTCAGTATGATTATCAACTATCAATGAGACATCCGGGTCTAGAACGCAAAGAATAAAATGAGATTAGCCCACGACTTTGGAGGATCCAAGAGCACCGAGTAGTCAACAGCTTTGAATGCTTCTAAGAACCAAAGTTAGCTAAGACTTAGTTGGGATTTAGTGTCCAGGCATTTGCGTTCAGGGGCAGGGCATTTATTATCATTAGTTTCATGACATTTAGACATTAGGAAATTAAATATTTTATGTTTTGAGTCATATAAAGATGTCTTTCCATGATTTTTAAAAGCTGGTTGGTTCACTAATAGTTTTAAAAGTAATTAAATATTTTTGTCTCAAGTATTTTTAGAGTTTTTTTTATTTATTTGAAGGGCAGAGTCACAGATAGAAAGTATACCATCTACTGGTTCACTCCCCCAAATGGCGGCAACGTCCAGAGCTGGGGAGCAGTGAAGCCAGGAGCTTCATCTAGTCTGCCCTGTAGGGGCAGGGGCCCAAGCACATGGGCCATCCTCTGCTACTTTTCCAGTCACATTAGCAGAAAGCTGGATCAGAAGTGAAATAGACAAGACTGGAACCAGTGCACTTATATAGGGTACCAGCATTGCAGGTGGTGGCTTAACCTGTTAGCCACAATGCTAGTCCCACTTTTAAATATCTCAATCTATTGTTAATTGTGCAATTTGGAAAGGAAAGAAATACAGGTCTAGAATCTCTTTACTAAATAAAGATCATCAGTCTTCATATTACAGAGATAATAGCAGCTCCACAAAATCTGAACTTCTTAAAGGCCATTTCTAATGCTAGGATGTCAGTTCTATGTGCTACTTTGATGTCATTTGAGTGACACTAAAAAGCTCTAGTGCTCCAATACTATTCAACTAAAACTTAAACTTAACATGACACATTATATTAACTTACATTATTTATAAAGAGCCTCCTTGCTTAGTCCTACTAGAAGTGCATAATATACATACTGAAGTTATCAGCCCATTGCACAAGAAACATGAGCTGTCCTAACACGCATGTGAGTCCTCCACAGACTGAAGCCATGAGAATTTTCGTTAAGATTTATTTTCCCTGAAAAAAGTAGCAGAGCTGAACTCAGTCAACTGTCGTCCTAGACAGTTCTTTCAATACAAATATTTATATTTCTCTTTGCTGTTTTTCCCTTTGTTTGGCTTTTTCTCTATAGCTCTTACTGTGTGTGTGCATACACATGCATGCACACTGGCAAAAGTGGCCTTAATCTTTTCTTTCTTCTCTTTATCCAGTCCATTCTGTACTGAGGAGGAGCACTGTGCCTCCCCAGTAAGTGCCAGAGGCAGATACACTCCTGTGTCTCTCATCTATTAATAATATATTTTCCACAGCCATGCCAATTGAATTCATACTGAAGAGAGGAGTTTAAGTACTTACAGCAACCTTTACTAGACTGATGGGAAAAGTAAATTCCCTGTGGACAGATGTGTTTTTAAAGGAGTTAGAAGTATAGAATGGGTCTTGGGTCTTTTATCTGACAGGAATTGAGTATAAATACAAATGTGTCACCACTGGTTATGATACCCACAAGATAATATGAGTAACTATTCTAGGTTAATGTTATTAACTATGCTGGGTTATGCTAATATTGCTACTATCCTAGGTTTTTTCCTCACATTTTTACTTTCCAGTGAAACACTTAACCATTTAAAAATTTATGATCTATCAGAATTATCAACTGATACAAAAACACCAAGATTTTCTGGACCAGGATCTCCCAAACATTGCCCAATCATTAAAGAATACCCCCACAAGATTTTTTCCAGAGTACATTAACTTGTTTATGGTTCTGACCTCCAGGTACAATGTTTTAGAGCTGCTAAGATTACTGCTTATCAATGAGTGTGAATTACCTCTTTATATGAGATAGTGTTTTTTTCTGTGATTTGTTCTATTTGGAACTATGAATGGATTTAGATTCCTCTTCAAAAGAATTTTCTTTAAAATTATAAATTTGGGGCCAGCACTGTAGCATAGTGGGCAAACCCACTGCCTGCAGTGTCGGCAAACCATATGGGTGCCGGTTCTAGTCCTGGCTGCTCCTCTTCCAATCCAGCTCTCTGCTATGGCCTGGGAAGGCAGAAGATGGCCCAAGTCCCTGGGCCCCTGCACCCACGTGGGAGACCCAGAAGAAGCTCCTGGCTTTAGATTGGCACAGCTCCAGCCATTGCAGCTGACTGGGGAGTGATCCAGCAGATGGAAGATCTCTCTCTTTCTCTGCCTCTCTTTCTTCCTCTCCCGTGTAACTCTTACAAAAAAAATAAATAAATCTTTTAAAAAAAAACCTTAAAATTATAAATCTCACATTTTCTCAAAGATGTATATCACAGAAATTTTAAAATTGAAAGTTAATGTAGAAGTCAATATCATTTTCTTTGATTCCATAAAAAGTAAGTGAATCCAAGAGTCTAAGTTTTCCATTTATTTTACATTTCTGGATTCCTCTACACAGAAGTAATTAGAGTTAATGGCTTCTTTAAAAACACATTCTGTTTTTGTCTCTCCCTCTCTAACTCTGCCTCTCAAATAAATAAATCTTTTAAAAATAAAAATAATTTGAGAGTGGCAAGATGGCAGAATAAGAAGGGAGCACGCTGATAGTCCAGGAAGAGACAGTTTAATAAAAGTGGAGATACTACAGGGTCAAGGAAGAGTATGGGAAGAAACAGCAGAGGAAACTCTTCTGGAACTAGTGATTCACAGTGGACCTGCGTGGAGAACGTGGGAGCCCACAGTTCGGGACACCAGCGGCAGACTCAACACACCAGTGATGGAACACAAAGTGAGCCGAACCTCAATAGCCTGAGATGCTGGCGGGAAAGCAGAAAGAGGAGACTAGAGGGAACAAGGCTTGAAACTCTGTGGGGAAAAGTTCACCAGGCTAACTAGAAGAAAGAGGAAGAAAAAAAAAAAAGTGACGAACACGGACACGAGTTTCTCTCTCTCCACTCACTTCTCAAAGGTGAGCAAGACAAAGAGCAGGCGCCATTTTGGACATACCTCATAAGCAGGGTGACCTTAGGACTGCACTGGCCCTGAGCCTAGCAGAAAAACCTGACTCTGGGGGGGGGGGGGGGCGAATAACAGGAGATTAGGATCTAATGAATGTGTGCTGCTAATGAACTGAGACTGTGAAAAAAGAGACGGTGGGGGAGAGAACTCATGGAATTCACATGAGTACTCCCCGGAGACACTACAATTCCGTAACCTTGGCAACCAAGTGGGAGACTACAGGAGAATTTGAGCCCACACTGAGGGCAGCACAGATTCCCTGTGTGGTCCTTGGGAAAGAGCTTCTGATCTCGGGCTCCTGTGGGTATATCATTCACCTGCTAACTACCTTCAAATCTGCTCAGCTGTGCAGAGGGAGGGAGGGAGGGAGGGAGGAAGGAAGGAAGGAAGGGAGATTTACCACGCCTAAGCTGGGTGTGTCACCTTTGGCCCACCCTTAACCCTGAAGAACCAAACAGAACTCTCAGGCCACACCCATCTCAAGCCTCTAAGACTCCATCAAAAGCAGACAGTCCACTTAATACAGTCAAAATATAACAAGAAAAAACACCACAGTGAGGGAAGAATCATCCAAAGAATATCTCCACAATGCCAAGCAACAAATGCAGAAACCAAGGAAACAAGAACAAGTAAGACATTATGGCACCCCCAAATGAACAAGACACCCCAAGCCAAGATAATGAAGATGATGAGATGGAAGAAATGCAAGATACGGATTTCAAAAAATTTATAATAAGAACAATTAGAAGTGTTCAAAAACAAATTCTTGAGCTACGGAAATCCTTACTGGACAGGATATAAAATCTCCTTCGAGAAAATGAAATCCTAAGTAGGAATCAAAATGAAATGCAGAAACTAGTAGAACAGGAAAGTGTGATAGTGAAGAGAAATCGTAATGGCATGAAGAACTCAATAGATGAAATGACGAACACATTAGAGAGCCTTAAAAACAGAGTCAGTGAAACAGAAGAGAGAATATCGGACTTAGAAGACAGAGCACAGGAAAGGAAACAGGCAAACCAAAGAAAAGAAGAGGAAATTAGAAATCTAAAAAATATTGGTGGGAATCTACAGGATACTATTGAAAAACCCAACATTTGGGTTCTAGGAGTTTCTGAAGGCATGAGAGAGAGAAAGGATTAGAAGACCTTTTTAGTGAGATACTTGCAGAAAACTTCCCGGGGTTTGGAGAAGGACAGAGACATCCTAGTACAGGAAGCTCATAGAATCCCTAGTAAACATGACCAAAAGAGATCCTCACCATGACATGTTGTAATCAAACTCACCACAGTAAAACATAAAGATTCTAAAATGTGCAAGAGAGAAACGTCAGATTACTCTCAGAGGATCTCCAATTAGACTCACAGCAGACTTCTCATCAGAAACCCTACAGGCTAGAAGGGAATGGTGAGACATAGCCCAGGTACTAAAAGAGAAAAACTGCCAGCCCAGAATATTATATCCTGCAAAGCTCTCATTTGTGAATGAAGGTGAAATAAAGACCTTTCACAGCAAACAGAAATTGAAAGAATTTGTCGCCACTCGTCCTGCCCTGCAAAAGATGCTTAAAGATGTGTTACACACAGAAACACAAAAACATGGTCACCAATATGAAAGAAGGTAAAGGGAGGAAACGTCACAGCAAAAGATCACAGGAAGCTCAAAACATATTAGAAAATAGCTTTGCCAAATGGCAGGGCAAAGTTACTACCTATCAATAGTCACATTGAACATTAATGGCCTCAACTGTCCAGTTAAAAGACACCGATTGGCTGACTGGGTTAAGGAACAAAACCCATCTTTTTGCTGCTTACAAGAAACACATCTTTCCAACAAAGATGCATACAGACTGAAAGTGAAAGACTAGAAAAATATATACCATGCCAACAGAAATGAAAAAAGAGCAAGCGTAGCCATCTTAATATCAGACAACATAAACTTTAACACAAAAACTGTTAAGAGAGAAAAAAAGGGGCACTATATAATCATTAAGGGATCCATTCAAAAGGAAAATATAACAATTATCAATGTATATGCACCTAATTACAGGGCACCGGTTTATTTAGAAGATTTGTTAAGGGGCTTAAAGGGAGACTTAGACCCCAATACAATAGTACTGGGGGACTTCAATACTCCACACTCAGAAATAGACAGATCAACAGGACAGAAGATTAACAAGGAGACAGTAGATTTAAATGACAATATAGCCCAAATGGACCTAATAGGTATCTACAGAACTTTTCATCCTACACAGAAAGCATTTACATTCTTGTCAGCAGTACATGGAACCTTCTCTAGGATTGACCACATACTAGGCCATAAAGCAAGTCTCAGGAAATTCAAAAGAATTAGAATCATACAAAGCAACTTCTCAGACCATAGAGGAATGAAGTTGGAAATTAGCAACTCAGGAATCCCTAGAGCATAAGCAAACACATGGAGATTGAAAAACATGCTCCTGAATGAACAATGGGTCATAGACGAAATCAAAAGATAAATTTGCTGGAAGTAAATGAGGATAAAAGCACAACATACCAAAACTTATGTGATACGTTAAAAGCAGTGTTGAGAGGAAAGTTTATAGCAATAGGTGCCTACATCAAGAAATTGGAAAGGCACCAAATAAATGAGCTTTCAATTCATCTCAAGATCCAGAAAATCTAAGGAAACCAGACTCAAATCTAGCAGAAGAGAAATAATTAAAATCAAAGAAATCAACAGGATTGAATCCAAAAAATCATTACAAAAGATCAGCCAAACGAGGAGCTGGTTTTTTGAAAAAATCAACAAAATTGACACCCCATTGGCCCAACTAACTAAAAAAAGAAGAGAAAAGACCCAAATCAACATGATCAGAGATGAAAAAGGAAACATAACAACAGACACCACAGAAATAAAAAGAATCATCAGAAATTACTCCAAGGACTTGCATGCCAACAAACAGGGAAATCTATCAGAAATGGATAGATTCCTGGACACATGCAACCTACCTAAATTGAACCAGGAAGACATAGAAAGCCTAAACAGACCCATAACTGACACAGAAATTGAAACAGTAATAAAGGCCCTCCCAACAAAGAAAAGCCCAGGACCAGATGGATTCACTGCTGAATTCTACCAGACATTTAAAGAAGAACTAACTCCAATTCTGCTCAAACTATTCAGAACAATCGAAAAACAGGAAATCCTCCCAAATTCTTTCTATGAAGCCACCATCACCTTAATTCCTAAGCCAGAAAAAGATACAGCATTGTAAGAGAATTACAGACCAATATCCCTGATGAACATAGATGCAAAAATACTCAATAAAATTCTACCCTCAATAGAATGCAACAACACATCAGAAAAATCATGCACCCAGATCAAATGGGATTTATCCCGGGTATGCAGCGATGGTTCAGTGTTTGCAAAACAATCAATGTGATACACTACATTAACAGACTGCAGAAAAAAAACATGATTATCTCAATAGATGCAGAGAAAGCATTTGATAAAATACAACACCCTTTCATGATGAAAACTCTAAGCAAACTGGGTATGGAAGGAACATTCCTCAACACAATCAAAGCAATATATGAAAAACCCACGGCCAACATCCTATTGAATGGGGAAAAGTTGGAAGCATTTCCACTGAGATCTGGTACCAGACAGGGATGCCCACTCTCACCACTGCTATTCAATATATTCTGGAAGTTTTAGCCAGAGCTATTAGGCAAGAAAAAGAAATTAAAAGGATACAAATTGGGAAGGAAGAACTCAAACTATCCCTCTTTGCAGATGATATGATTCTTTATTTAGGGAACCCAAAGAACTCTACAAAGAGACTATTGGAACTCATAGAAAAGTTTGGCAAAGTAGCAGGATATAAAATCAATGCACAAAAATCAACAGCCTTTGTATACACAGGCAATGCCACGGCTGAGGAAGAACTTCTAAGATCACTCCCATTCACAATAGCTACAAAAACAATCAAATACCTTGGAATAAACTTAACCAAGGACGCTAAAGATCTATACGATGAAAATTACAAAACCTTAAAGAAAGAAAAAGAAGAAGATACCAAAAAATGGAGAATCTTCCATGCTCATGGATTGGAAGAATCAGTATCATCAAAATGTCTATTCTCCCAAAAGCAATTTATACATTCAATGCAATACCAATCAAGATACCGAAGACATTCTTCTCAGATCTGGATAAAATGATGCTGAAATTCATATGGAGACACAGAAGACCTCAAATAGCCAAAGCAATCTTGTACAACAAAAACAAAGCCAGAGGCATCACAATACCAGATTTCAGGACATACTACAGGTCAGTTGTTATCAAAACAGCATGGTACTGGTACAGAAACAGATGGATAGACCAATGGAACAGAATAGAAACACCAGAAATCACCAAACATCTACAGCCAACTTATATTTGACCAAAGACCCAGAACTAATCCCTGGAATAAGAACAGTCTATTCAATAAATGGTGCTGGGAAAATTGGATTTCTACGTCCAGAAGCATGAAGGAAGACCCCTACATTTCACCTTACAAAAAATTCACTCAACATAGATTAAAGACTTAAATCTATGATCCAACACCATCAAATTATTGGAGAGCATTGGAGAAACCCTGCAAGATATAGGCACAGGCAAAGACTTCTTGGAAAAGACCCCAGAAGCACAGGCAGTCAAAGCCAAAATGAACATTTAGGATTGCATCAAATTGAGAAGTTTCTGTACTTCAAAAGAAACAGTCAAAAAAGTGAAGAGGCAACTGGCAGAATGGGAAAAAATATTTTCAAACTATGCTACAGATAAAGGGTTGATAACCAGAATCAAAGAAATCAAGAGAATCCACAACATCAAAACAAACAACCCACTTAAGAGATGGGCCAAGGACCTCAATAGACATTTTTCAAAAGAGGAAATACAAATGGCCAACAGACACATGAAAAAATGTTCAAGATCACTAGCAATCAGAGAAATGCAAATTAAACCACAATGAGGTTTCACCTCAACCCGGTTAGAATGGCTCACATTCAGAAATCTACCAATAATAGATGCTGGAGAGGATGTGGGGAGAAAGGGACACTAACCCACTGTTGGTGGGAATGCAAACTGGTTAAGCCACTATGGAAGTCAGCCTGGAGAATCCTCAGAAACCTAAATATAACTCTGCCATACAACCCAGCCATCCCACTCCTTGGAATTTACCCAAAGGAACTTAAATTGGCAAACATGAAAGCTGTCTGCCCCTTAAAGTTTATTGCAGCTCAATTCACAATAGCTAAGACCTGGAACCAACCCAAATGCCCATCAACAGTAGACTGGATAAAGAAATTATTGGACATGTACTCTACAGAATACTATACAGCAGTCTAAAAAAAATGAAATCCATTTATTTGCAACAAAACGGAGGAATCTGGAAAACATCATGCTGAGTGAATTAAGCCAGTCCCAAAGGGACAAATATCATATGTTCTCCCTGATCAGCGACAACTAAGTGAGCACCAAAGGGGAAACCTGTTGAAGTGAAATGGACACTATGAGAAACAGTGACTTGATCAGCCCTTGTCCTGACTGTTGATGTACAAGTTAATACTTTATCCATTTTAGTATTTTTTTGTTCTAGTACTAGTGGTTGAACTCTAATTAACACAATTATTCTTAGGTGTTTAAATTTTAACTGAAAAGAGATCCCTGTTAAATATTAGAGTGGGAAAAAGAGAGGGAGGAGATGTACAATTTGGGACATGCTCAATCGGACTTGCCCCAAATGGTGGAGTTAGAAACGTGCCAGGGGATTCCAATACAATCCCATCAAGGTGGCATGTACCAATGCTATCTCACTAGTCCAAGTGATCAGTTTCAGTTCATAATTGATCACACTGATAGGTCTAAGAGTCAAAGGGATCACACAAACAATACTAGTGTCTGCTAATACTAACTGATAGAATCAAAAATGGAGAAAACAATCCAACATGGGAAGCAGGATACACAGCAGACTCATAGAATGGCAGATGTCCTAAATAGCACTTTGGCCTCAGAATCGGCCCTTAAGGCATTCGGATATGGGTGAAAAGCCCATGAGAGTATTGTAGGCATGGAAAGCCAAGACACTCTGGCAAAAAAAAAGAAGACCTAAATGAAAGATCTCAGCAAGTGAGATCCCAGTGGAAAGAACGGGGCCATCAAAGAAGGAGGTACCTTCCTCTGAAGGGAGGAGACAACTTCCACTTTGACTATGACCCTGTCGGAATATGATCGAAGTTGGCGAACTCAAAAGGCTTCCACAGCCTTGGCAACTCGTGATAAGAGCTACGAAGATTACTGACGCCATAAAGAAGAGTGTCAAATTGTTAAGTCAACAACAGGAGTCACTGTTTACTTACTTCTCATGTGGGATCTGTCCTTAATATGTTGTCCAATGTGAAGTAATGCTATAACTAGTACTTAAACAGTATTTTTCACTTTGTGTTTCTGTGTGGGTGCGAACTGATAAAATCTTTACTTTATATACAGAAGATCGATTTAGTATATATTAAGATAATTGAAAATGAATCTTGATGTGAATGGAATGGGAGAGGGAGCGGGAGGTGGGAGGGGTGCGAGTGGGAGGGAAATTATGGGGGGGAAAGCCATTGTAATCCATAAACTGAACTTTGGAAATTTATATTTACTTAATAAAAGTTAAAAATAAAAAATAATTTTAAAAATAAAATAATTTTTTTCATAAAAAAAACAACACATTCTGAGGATGGGCATTCGTTGGAGTGGTTAAAGACCTGGTTGTTGGCAGGCATTTGGGGAATTAACAAGCAGAAGGAAACTAATTTCTCTCTCTCTCTCTCTCTCTCTCTCTCTCTCTGTGTGTGTATTTTCCTTTCAAGTGGAATGAAAGGAAATTTATGTATTCATCCAGTTCTGTATCTACTCATGTTTATATGTATTGTTTCAATAAATAGGATGAATTTTTAAATATATTTTAGAAACCTTGGGAATATTTTTGATTGCTGTACATAACAGTATATTTTAACTATTGAATCATTGTTTCATTGACAAATTTTTACTTTTGGTTTTTCACTATTAAAATGTCAAAACTAACATAGCTATATGCTTTTGTTTCAAAAAGTTTGCAGAAAATCCAATTAGAAGATAAATTTTTCATCAAAATAGACTTATGAATTTTGTGGAGATTTCAGTAATACTTCAGTGTTCCTGACCGCAGGAGTATACCAATGAACAAAAGTGACAAACATTCTTATCCTCATGTAGTTGCTATTTTACTCACAGAAGAGCAAAAGATATACAAATAATGTACGTCTGTTGGTGATCCACGCTAAACAATAAAAAAGTAAGTCAGGGCAAGGTATAGAGAGTAAGAGGAAATTTAAATTGCATTATCAAAGGAAGCCCAACACGACGAGCTGAAGAACTTTCTGATAAGAGCAAACAAGTTAGGTCTATTCTGTTCAAGCAACAGTAATGAGGCCAGTGTGCCTACACAGAAGTGATGAGTAGACAATGATAGGAATAAGTCCAAATAGGGAACAAGATGCCAGAGTGGTTAAGACTTTCTATTTCAATGAACATGAACTTAAGAACTGAATATGCACATAATAGTTTTCATTGTATACTTGTTGATTGTTTTATACTTAACCACTGCATTGTTCAAAACTTTGTTGTCATATGCCTGTCAAGCACATTCCTGGACAGGCACACTAAAACACATACATAAACACAACCTTAAGTCCAGTAAGGGTCAAAAAAAAAAAAAAATTGGCCAATTTGAATGATTTTTTTTTTTTTACAGAGTTAACATTGAAGGTATTTATTTGAATATTTCAGCAAAGTAGCATGAATTATAGTGATACCAGTGTGAAATATAGCTGGCTGGGACCAGCACTGTGGTGCAGTGGGTTAAAACCCTGGCCTAAAACGCCAGCATCCCATATGGGCGCCGGTTCTAGTCCTGGCTGCTCCACTTCCAATCTAGCTCTCTGCTATGGCCTGAGAAAGCAGTAGAAGATGGCCCAAGTCCCTAGGCCGCTGCACCCACGTGGGAGACCTGGAAGAAGCTCCTGGTCCCTGGCTTCAGATCCAAGCAGCCTGGCCATAGTGGCCATCTGGGGAGTGAACCAGCGGATGGAAGACCTCTCTGTCTCTAGCTCTCTCTGTAACTGTCTTTCAAATAAATAAAATAAATCTTAAAAAAAAAAAAAGCTGGCAACTAAATTGAAATACTTACTAGGAAGCTACAACCTAATTTTTTCATGTTTAAAGAAAATTATGTTTTCTATAAAATTTAGCATCATAGTTACAAAAATCAAATGAAGATTCAATAGCTAGTCCTACAACCAAAACATTAAAGAAAAAGAGTAGTAAAAATTACATCACAAAATCTACAATGACAATTGCAATTTACAGCTGCAAAGCAAGATAAAAACACTATTTAGAAAACATTTACGTATGTTTGGAACAACTGATATGTGACTCTACTTTTTCAACTATAAATTGTATGAATAGAAATGCACATCAACTCATTTCAATGAAAACATTATGAATAATTTTATAGTGATCTCATGCCAAAACATTTATGATGTATCTGATTTTACAAAATGTGTTAATGATTATTTTGCTTGTTTCTTTTTTACCTTTCAAATGTGTTACAAAAACAAAATTTCACTAATGGCTTGCACCTATTTATACTGGAAATTATTGTTTTGGATGACTTGGAAAAATATCATACTTCTTTGTATAGGCCAGCCCTGCACATGGCCAGGTATTTGCTATCCCTGATACTCAGTTGTCGAATACAGGAGAAACCCCTAGTCATTACAAAAACCAAAAATAGCTCAACATCCAAATGAACAGCATTGTTTACATTTGATGTATGAGATATGAGAATTCCCACTGCTAGAAGACACATATTCACTTAGTTTAGAAAAGAGTCAGGAATTTTATGACCTAGAAAAAGTTGCCCATATAGTCTGATACCATGACTATCAGGAGAGGAATTGCCTGATTGACAAATTTCCTTAATTACAGCAGTAATTTTCCCACAACTTATTGTTTACGAATATTAACTTTAGTTTGTTTTTCTAGGATTTTGAAGATTAAGATTTGCTCTCACTTCTGTAGCTTTCTTTTGTATATTTGCACAGAATGATATTTCATACTTTTTTTTTTCTATCAATCTGCTCTGTCATTGAAAATGTTCTCAAAACTCTCCTGTTCAGTTGTATTATTATGGACCATCATTTCTCTCTTGACAGCTTCTTTGGTGAGTGTTCTTAAAACACAATTTTAGGCACTGGACTTCCAAACTGGTGATTTTTGGCATGTGTTACAGTTGTGTCATTTTTCACATTATCTAAAAGCAGCCACCTGGCTAACTTGTGCTACCTGGCTAGCAGTACTCTATTCTGGAATTTCTCCAGAGACATTCACATCAAATTGTAAATAGAAGTAATTTTTCTTCCTACTTCTAATAGAATACCGTTTCCTCTTATACTATTGTATTGGATAAAACTTCCCAAACAGCGGTTGATAAAAAGTGACAACAGAAGGTGATAATTCCTTTCTCCTGGTATTAAGAGGCTGCTGTATGTAGTTCTAGAGGTCAAATTCTGCTCACAAATATGCTGCACTAGGCCTGATCAAATTTTTGGATTTTAAAGCTGCCTAATTTATATGGGCTTATATTCTCCAGTTCATCATAGCATTCACCATCCATTGTTTTTCTTTTTTTTTTATTTTTGACAGGCAGAGTGGACAGTGAGAGAGAGACAGAGAGAAAGGTCTTCCTTTGCCGTTGGTTCACCCCCCAATGGCCACTGCGGCCGGTGCACCGCGCTTATCCGATGGCAGGAGCCAGGTGCTTATCCTGGTCTCCCATGGGGTGCAGGGTCCAAGCATTTGGGCCATCCTCCACTGCACTCCTGGGCCACAGCAGAGAGCTGGCCTGGAAGAGGGGCAACCGGGACAGAATCAGGCGTGCCGACAGGGTCTAGAACCCCGTGTGCCGGCACCGCAAGGCGGAGGATTAGCCTGTTGAGCCAAGGCGCCAGCCCATTATTTCTTTATAATACATCTATTCCTCTTATCCTCTTATTTACATTATATATCCATCTTTCTGTAAAGACACTGCAGATTTTTTTGGCTTATTTTGTTAACAAAAATCAACAAGACTGTCTTGAAGTCTATTTTGTTTTCTAAGCAGTTTTATTTATTGTGAAGGTAAAAGAATATTTTAGAATTTTGTCAATAAATTTTACAAAATATGCAAAACCAAGATCAAGAAAGTTAAAATTGTAAATGCAGAATCTAGCATCATGGCAAATTTAAAGTCTTTCTCTCTCATGTTCTATGTCAGTGTTTATTGGTAGAACCCTATCTCCAAATAAATGTAGGTACAAATAAGTAAATAGGCATCAAAATTGTAACAAGTGCTGTAATAAAGAAATCTAAGCTATTACGTAAGCACAGGGGAAAAACACATGATATAGTGTTGAAAAATTAGGGAAAATATAAAATATCTCAACTGAAAACTTACAAATAAAGAGGGAAGACAACATCCTACCTATATACTGAGGAGAGGCATAACAAGATGATAGCTGAATATGATGCCCTGAAGATCTCCCTACAGAGACACCAATCTCAGTAGCTATGTATATGCCAAATTACCTTTATAAGAGCGCTGTGGCTTAACAGGCTAATCCTCCGCTTTGCGGCGCCGGCACACCGGGTTCTAGTCCCTGTTGGGGCACCGATCCTGTCCCGGTTGCCCCTCTTCCAGGCCAGCTCTCTGCTGTGGCCAGGGAGTGCAGTGGAGGATGGCCCAAGTTCTTGGGCCCTGCACCCCATGGGAGACCAGGATAAGCACCTGGCTCCTGCCATCGGAACAGCGTGGTGTGCCGGCCGCAGCACGCCTACCGCGGCGGCCATTGGAGGGTGAACCAACGGCAAAAAGGAAGACCTTTCTCTCTGTCTCCCTCTACTGTCCACTCTGCCTGTCAAAAATTTAAAAAAAAAAAAAAAAGCTATGTAAGTTAGGTCAAAGACTACAGTGTCTAGTCTTAGTATAATGATACAAAAAAATACACTGACCAAAAAAAAAAAAAAAAAATTCAGCCACGAAGGAGCTTCAGAATCAGGTAATGAGGTATTGAGAAAGACACCTCACCTCCTACTTGGGACAGAAGGACAGTCTTTATACTTGAATCCCAGTGACAAGCAATCATGATAAAAACCACAGAGCCAGACAAGGCCCTACAGCACTGTTGCTAGGCACAGAACTGCAGAATTAGTATTTGGTCCTTTTTATGTAAGTACTGCCTATACCACCACTTCCACAACCTCTCACAGACAGTGGAGCAAGACTAAGGCTTCCGGGCAGTTGTCCAGGAAAACAAACTGAAGACTATGCCTTAAAGCTTAGAGCTCAGAGCCAGGACACTATCGTGAGACCCAGCACTTGATATACCCAAGGCCTCTGCCCCAAAAATCACTATTTGCAAAAGGAACTCTAGAATTACCCGGCATCAAGAAGAAACCCATGGCCCAAAGTGAGAAAGACTCACTTCACTGTGTATCAGCATCAGCCTCTCATGGGCCTGGCATGTACTCCCAAGACTAGTAACTGAGATCCAAGTGTGGCTCAGCTGTACCTGCATAGGTAGTTAATGGGATGCCTTTATCACACTCCCCATCCCAACTTGTGAAGATAACAAGTAATCAAAGTGCATTTTGGGACTCAGGGCTGGGCAAATACCAATGGTCTTGACAAGAGACTAGTGCTTATGTGCTGAATTTCTGGACAGGCTTCAAAGACTAGTGAAGAAGTCCCATGGCCCCAACTGGTCAGTCTTATATCCTAGATAGTACCACTAGTAGTTGGTCGGAGTACTCCCAAGCTTTGAGTCCACATCAGCAGCTAACAGACAGTAAATAATTTGAGTTTTCGTATTCTCCCCTTGGTACTCTCATGAGGCTGTAGACTCTTCAAGTAATTAGCATTTTGGTGTTGGTAGCCATAGAATAGATGTCTGAGTCTACACTAAACCCAGGTAGAGGCTTGCAAAGATGGACTACCTCATTTTAGATGTTTCCCAATTGATTCTGAGCACTACATCAATTGCAGATTTGGGAAAAATCAGGGCATGGAGAATATTACAGGAATTAAATGGGGACAGCACACCAAAAGGTGACCTACAGCAAAACTGAATGTAGGGTGCCATCTTGTGCTAAAACTGAGTGTCCATAGTCTCAAGGAAAATGAGCAGATTAAAAACCCCTGGAAGGACAATCAAAATTTATGTTAGATTTCTATAACCCTTTAATACGCAGGTGGCATCACATACTAACAGGCAATTTAAACTTCTGGGGAAACATGACCTCAAGCAACACAATAAGGTATCAGAAAGTAACCAGTTAGGGACTGAAATTATCAAGTGTTCAGATCAAGAATTCCAAATAGCTATTTCAAGAAAACTCGATGTTCAAGAAAACACAGGGATATAACAGACACAGCTAACAAAAAAATTTCACAGAGCACAATGTAAAATCTGACAGATGTCATCAATAGAATATATCAAATAGAAGAAAAAAAGATGAGCTTGAAGATGTCACGTTTGAAAATACATGGATGGGGGCAAAAAAAATAGGAATGGAGAATGCTTATGGAAACTTTCTGGCAGCATGTGGAGAGCAAGTATCAAGTATTGGGGTTCAAGAGGGACTTAAGAACTAAATGGGTACCAGGCATACTCAAAGACATAATAAGATTTTCCAAGCCTATAGAAATATAACTATCCAGTTACTGGAAGGTCACAGATCATCAGTTGGAGCTAAATCATCTAAGTCTATCCTGAGACACATCATCAAGATTTGAAGATAAAGGATCCTAACAGCTGTAAGAGGAGAGAGAAAAACACAAAGAGTCCAAATTGACCTTATCAGCTTTTCAGCAGAAACCAAGACCAGGAGAGATGAGATTGACTACACTCAGGGAAGAAAATAGAGTACCATGAGTACTGAGGTTGCCAGCATTGGGAAGCCATGGGTCAAGCCACCATCTCATATTAGAGTGATGGCTGGAGTGCTCGGAGCTACTTTTCTTCTTAACCATCTTCCTCCTAGTTTTCTTAGAAAGGCAGCAAAATATGGTCTAGATACTTGGGCCCCCATTACTCATGTAGGAGAGCAGAATGAAGTTCCTGACTGCTTGTTTTAGCCTGGCAGACCTGACTGTAGTCATTTGGCCACTTGGAAGTGAATCCTCAGATTAGAAATCTCTCCCCCAGTCTCTCCTCCTTTCCCCATCTCTCCCCCTCTGCCTTTCAAATAAGTAATTTTGAAAAATAATGTAAAGCAATCCTTCAGATAAGAGGGAAAAAAAATCCACAAAATCTGAGAGAATGTATGTCCACCAAAATAGTCTACAAGAAATGCTGAATATTTAAAATACAAAGAAATAAAAAGAAGGAAGAGAATTTTGGAAGATGTAGGTAGATATTGTGACACAGCAGGCCAAACCATCAATTGAGATGCCTCCCTTATTGGAGGACAGGGGATCAAGTCTTCTTTTCACTTCCAATCCAGCTTCCTGTTAACATGCTTGGTAGACAGCATGTAATATCCCAAGTATTTAGGTTCTTTCCAATTATATGAGACCCACTGGAGTTCATGGCTCCTGGTTTCAGCTTGGCCCAATTCCAGCACTTGTGGGCATTTCAGAGATTGAACCAGTGGATGGAAGATCTGTGTGTGTGTGTGTGTCTGTGTGAGCGTGCGCACACGCGTGCACATGTGTGTTTGTGTTTATATCCCTCTAACTCTGCTTTTTAAAAAAAAAATTTAAAAACTTAAAAACTAGAAGACAGGAACCTTACTGGTAGCAGTAAATATACCAATTCAGAGTGCTCCCATCTTGTAAACATAGTACATAAGTCATTCATATCTACACTACAAAGACTAAATGTCTGTTAAAATAACTAATAATTAAGAAACAGGCAATACAGAAAGAATATATCAGAAGTTTAAAATTACCAGGAGATTATGTTTAAAAGTGTAGAGTACTGGTTTGTATTTCATCTCTTTGTTATTGACTATTTCTCTGTCTTTATAATCCATGTCAAGGTGAAATAATTTCAAATATCTTGCTATAACTAAAGTATGCTTTTGGAAATACAGTACCACAGAGCAAAAATCTTTAATACATTAAAATAAACAAGGAATAAAAAACTACTAGGGAAAATCACTTCAATAGAATGGATGACTTGGCCAGCGCCACAGCTCACTAGGCTAGTCCTCCGCCTGCGGCGCTGGCACACCGGGTTCTAGTCCCGGTTGGGGCGCTGGATTCTGTCCTGGTTGCTCCTCTTCCAATCCAGCTCTGCTGTGGCCCGGGAGGGCAGTGGAGGATGGCCCAAGTGCTTGGGCCCTGCACCCACACAGGAGACCAGGAGGAAGCACCTGGCTCCTGGCTTCGGATAGGCACAGTGTGCCAGCTGTAGCAGCCATTTTGGGGGTGAACCAACGGAAGGAAGACCTTTCTCTCTGTCTCTCTCTCCAGCTCTGCCTGTTAAAAATAGATGACTAGACACAGATACAAACTGAAAGAAAATACACTAAAATTAGGAAAAATTGATCAAAATGGAAGTAATAAGATATTACCTATCCATTACTTTAAATGAAAATAGAGTGCAGTTTCCCCTTAAGCAACCAAATGGATAAAATATTATAATAAAAGCCCCAACTATAAACTGCTTTCAGGAAACTCACTTCACCTTTAAGGACACAAATAGACAAAACTCAAAGGATGTAATAGAAAATTTTGTGCAAAAAGAACCTAAAAGAAAGCAGGAATAGTTATATAGATAATACAGACTTTACATTAAAAAAAAAGTCATTATATCATGAAAATTTTCTAGAAATAGCAGTTTTGGTATCAGAGCACCCAAATACACTAAGCAAGTATTAATAGATGTAAAGGGATAGATTTCAACACAGTAACAGTTTAGCTTTAAAATCTCATTTTTCAGAATGAGCACATCAGACAGTAAATCACCAAAAACAGCAGAGTTAAATTGTACCCTAGGCAATCTGTATCTAACACACATCTACAGAATATTCCATCCAGGGACTGCATAATACACAAGTAACAATCTCCAGAATAGTTCATATGGTGGGTCACAAACCACATTTTTTTGATACTACAAATCATATCAACCATCTTTTCTGACTACAATGCAATAAAAATAGTAATTTTAGAAAAAATTTTGGAAACTGTTTAAATACATGGAAATTCAATAACTTAATCAACAAGGAAATTAAGATGTTTCCTAAAACAAATGGAAATGGAAACACAACACACTAAAACCCATGATATATAACAAAAGCAATAGTAAGAATCAAGTTTATAGCAATCAATGCCTTTATCAAAAAGCAGAAAAATCTTAGTTATTACACCTCAATAAATCAGAATAAGAATGAATCAGTGTAAAATAGAAGGAAATAAATGAATTCAGAGTACAAATAAAAGGCACAAAGACTAAAAAATATTTTAAAAAAATAAACTAGTTCCTTGTGAAGATTGACAAAACTCAAACCTTTATCTGAATTAAGTAAAAGAGATGATCAGGGCTGGCACTGTGGTATAGAGGGTTAAGATGCTGCCTGCAGTGCTGGCATCCCATATGGGCGCCGGTTGTAGTCCTGGCTACTCCACTTCCAATCCAGTTCCCTGCTATAGCCTGGGAAAGCAGTGGAAGATGGTCCAAGCCCTTGGGCCCCTGAACCCACATGGGAGACTCAAAAGAATCTCCTGGCTCCTAGCTTCAGATCAGCACAGGTCCAGCCGTTGCTGCCAACTGGGGAGTGAACCAGTAGATGGAAGACCTCTCTCTCTCTGCCTCTCTTCTCTGTGTAACTTTGACTTTCAAATAAATAAATAAATCTTTAAAAAAAATGATTCAAAAACATAGAAATCAGATGATATACACAGAGACATAATGAGATATTACAACTGAAAAAATAAAGACTGTTAGAGATCACTAGGAACAGCTATGTAGCAATAAATTTAAATTATGAAAAATGGAAAAATTTCAGGCCAGCACTGTGGCTCACTTGTCTAATCCTCTGCCTGCGGCACTGGCACACCGGGTTCTAGTCCCGGTTGGGGCGCTGGATTCTGTCCCGGTTGCTCCTCTTTCATTCCAGCTCTCTGCTGTGGCCTGGGAAGGCAGTGGAGGATGGCCCAAGTGCTTGGGCCCTGCACCTGCATGGGAGACCAGGAGGAAGCGCCTGGCTCCTGGCTTCAGATTGGCGTTGCGCTCCGGCTGTAGCGGCCATTTTGGGGGTGAACCAACAGAAGAAAGACCTTTCTCTCTGTCTCTTTCACTGTCTAAATCTGCCTGTCAAAAAAAAAAAAAAAAAAGAAAAATGGAAAATTTCCTTACCAAAATTGAATCAAGAACTATTCTTAAATAGACCAAAAATGAGTAACAAAATTGAATCAGTAATAAAAAGACTGCATTTTAAATGTTTTGTGGAATTCAGCATTGTAACCAGAACCAGATTACTTCACCAGAATTTAAAGAAAAAGTAACAATCCTTCTTAAATTATTTCAGCAATTAGAAGAAAGCTCTTCCAAAGTCAATCCATGAAACCACCATTACCTTTAGGACAAAACCAGACAAGGATACAACAGTAAATATACTCCAGGCCAATAATATTGATGAACATAGAAGCCAAAAGAAAAAAAAAATTCTGTAACAAAATACCAGCAATCAAAATTCAATAGCACATTATAAAAGACTTCCCCAGGAGCAAGTGAGATTAATCCCACAAATGCACGGTTGGTTCAACTTAACACAAACCAGTCAATTTCATATATCATATCAACACAATTAAAGACAAAAACATGATTATTTCTATGTTGCAGAAAGGTTTTGATACAAATCAATTTCCCTTTACAGCAAAAACTTTGAACAAATTAAGTATACAAGAAATGTACCTCAACAAACCCATGGCCAGCATCCTATTGAATGGGAAGAAGTTGGAAGCATTTCCATTGAGATCTGGTATGAGACACAGAGGCCCACTCTCACCATTGGTATTCAATATAGTCCTGGAAGTATTATCCAGAGCCATTAGGCAAAAAAGAGAAATCAAAGGAATACAAATTGGAAAGGAAGAAGTCAAACTATCCCTATTTGCTGATGACATGATTCTATATATAGGGTATCCAAAAGATTCCACCAAAAGACTATTGGAACTCATAGAAGAGTTTGGTAAAGAATCAAGATATAAAGTCAGTACACAAATATCAATAGCCTTTCTATACACAGACAATGCCAAAGCTTAGACTGAACTTCGAAGATCAATCCCTTTCACAATAGCTACAAAAACAAATACCTTGGAATAAATGTAAATAAGGATGTCAAAGTTCTTTCATGAGAATTACCAAACATTAAAGAAATAGAATACACACAAAGAAAGAATCTTTCATGCTCATGGACTAGAAGGATCAAAATCATCAAAATGTCCATTTTTCCAAGAGCAATTTAAAGATTCAATATGATACCAATCAAAATGCCAAATACAATCTTCTCAGATGTAGAAAAAATGATGCTAAAGTTCATATGGAAACATAGGAGATCTCAGATAACTAAAGCAATATTATCCAACTAAAACAAAGCAGGAGGTATCATAATACCAGATTTCAAGTCATACTACAAGACAGTTATAATCAAAACAGCCTGGTACTAGTACACAAACAGATGGATAGACCCATGGAATAGAACAGAATCACCAGAAATAAATCCAACCATTTACAACCAACTTATATTTGACCAAGGAGCTAAAACCAAATACTGGAGCAATGACAGTCTCTTCAACAAATAGTGCTAACAAAACTGGATTTCCATCTGCTAAAGTATGAATCAAGACCCCTATCTTATACCTCACACAAAAATCCACTCAAAATGGATTAAAGATCTAAATCTAAGACCTAACACCATCAAAGTATTAGAAAACATTGGGGAAATCTTTCTTGGAAAAGACCCAGAGGCAGTCAAAGCCAAAATCAACAAATGGGATTACCTCAAATTGAGAAGTTTCTGTAAGGCAAAAAAAAAAAAAAAAAAAAAAAAAACAGGAAAGTGAAGAGGCAACAGACAGAATGGGAGAGATTATTTGCCAACTATGCAACTGAAAAAGGATTAATAACCAGAATCTACAAAGAGATAAACTCCACAACAACAAAACAAACAACCCACTTAAGAGATGGGCCAAGGACTTTAACAGATATTTCTCAAAAGAGGAAATCCAAATATTCAACAGACACATGAAAATATGTTCAGTATCACTAGCCCTCAGGGAAATTTAAATCAAAACATGAGGTTTCACCTCACACCAGTTAGAATGGCTCTCATACAGAAGTCAGTAAACAAATGCTGATGAGGATGTGGGGAAAAAGGTATCCTAATCTACTGTTGGTGAGACTATAGACTGGTAAAGCCACTATGGAAGACAGTATGGAGATACCTCAGAAATCTGAATAGAAACCTACTATATGACCCAGCCATCCACCCATGGGAATTACTCAAGGGAAATGAAATCAGAGTTATCTGCATGCCCATGTTTATTGTAGCTCAATTCACAATAGCCAAGACATGGAACCAACCTAAAGGACCATTAGCCGAAGACTGGATAAAGAAATTATGGGATATGTACACTATTGACTACTGCACAGCAGTTTAAAAAAAATGAAATCCAGTCATTTGCAACAAAATGCATAAATCTGACTAATTTCACTAAGAATGATGTTACCCAGTCTCAAAGGGACAAATACTGTATGTTCTCCCTGATCTGTGAGAATACATAGAGCACCTAAAACAAAATCTGTGGAAATGAAATTGACACTTTGAGGAGATATAACTTGAGCTGTCAAAGAACGTTTTTTTTGTTATTGTTTTTCTGTTGTGTATAAAGTCAACTGAAGATGGATCACAATAAGAACTAAGAGTAGTTATAAGAGAAGGAGGAGAGAGTTTGTCACTGTAAAGCTGTATAGGTCTGCATACATTCCCAAGGACTAACTTCTAAGGCTACAGTTTAAAAATTTGTCATAGGACCCCAAATCCCATTTAGCTGGGTAATAAAAATGTCAAATTAATTATTAAAGTGATCCTATTAAGTGTTAAAGTGAATATATAGATAGGATTAAGTGTTAAAATGGTCATATAAACAGGATCAAATGTAGGGTTATTATAGTTGATAGAATTAAAAAGGAGAGAAGGTTCCAACACGGGAAGCAGTCCACACAGCAGAATCATAGAATGACAATGGCTTTAAGTAATACTCTGACCTCAGAATGAGCCCTTAAGGCTTCCCAGTCTAGCTGAAAAGCCTTTGAGAACATTTCAGGCATGGAAAGCCAAGACACCATGGTAAATAAATATTCTACATGAAGGATCTCTGTGAGTGAAATCCCAACAGAAAGAAGTGGCCATAAAAGGAGGAGGTATTTTTCTCTGAAGAAATGAGAGAACTTTCACTTTGATTAGGGACTTGTCTAAATACTCAGATTGTAAATTCTAAGGCTTCCATAGCCTTAGCAACTCATGTCAAGAGCCACTGGTGGTCACTGATGTCATACTTAAGAGGGTTAATGGTTAAATTAACAGGAATCACTGTGCACCAACTCTCCATGCAGATCTGTCTTCAATGAGTTGTATTGTAAGAGATAAATGTGATACTTACTCTCAAAGTGTGTGTGCACATGTGTGTGTGCATGCACGCATGCAAATTGATGAAATCCTTACTTAGTATGGAGTTGGTCTTCTGTGCACAAAGTTAATTGAGAATCAATCTTAATGGAGAATGGGACTGGGAAGGGTAGAGGGAGGAGGAGAAGGGGTGGAAGTGTGGGTGGGAGGGCAGGTATGGGGGGAAGAATCATATTCCTAAAGTTCTACATATGAAATCCATATTCTTTAAAAAATAATTTAGGGGCCAGTGCTGTGGCATAGTGGTAAAGCTGCTGCCTGCAGTGCTGGCATCCCATATGCATGCCATTCATGTCCCAGCTGCTTTACTTCCTATCCAGCTCTCTGCTATGGCCTGGGAAAGCAGATGATGGCCCAAGTCCTTGGGCCCCTGCACCTGCGTGGTAAACCCAGAAGAAGCTCCTGGCTTCAATTTGGCACAGCTTCAACCATTGCAGCCAACTGGGGAATGAACCAGAGGATGGAAGATCTCTCATCTCATCTCCTTCCCTCTCTGTGTAACTGACTTTCAAGTAAAAATAAGTATATCTTTTAAAAAAAAAATTTAAAAGAAGGCCATCTAAATTAAGCCATCAGCTAACATCAAATTTAACAGGAAAAAGCTCCAGGAAGACAAAAACCACTGTTGCCGTGAATGTAAATGAGTACAAACCATTGTGGAAAGTAGTGTGAAGTTTCCTCATAACTCTAAAAATGGAACTATCATATTATGTAATGATCCCATTACTGGGTCAATAACCAATGGAAACTCAATCAGCCTGTCAAAGGGACATCGGTACTCCCATAGCAGTTTTCACAATAGCCCAAAATGGGAACAACCCAAGTATCCATCTACTGATGAATGGATACGGCAAATGTGGTTTAACTATACAGCCATAAAAAGAGGTGAAATCTTGCTATTTTCAAGACAGATGGAACCGTAGGTCATTATTTTAAATCAAATAAGCACAGAAATAGAAGTACTGCATGATCTCTTTCATATGTGTAAACTAAGAAAGTTGATCTCATAGAAGTTAAAAAGTTTAATGGTAGTTACCAGCATCTTGGTACAAGAAGAGGGAGGAGAAGGGAGAGATGATTAATTGGTACTAAATTACAGTTAGATAAAAGAAATTCCAGTGTTATATTGCACAACAGTTAATGATAATATTCTGTATTTCTTTAAAAGTTAACAAAGATCATGAATGATTTCCCTTTAAGGGAATAGTAAATGTGGGGTCAGCGTGGCATGGCAAGTAAAGCCACTGTGTGAATAGCTGGGATCCCATTTTGATGAAGTTTGTGTCCCAGCTTCTACACTTCCAATCCAGCTCCCCAGCAATGCTCTGGGAAAACCAAACAAATGATGGCCCATATACTTGGATGCCTGCCACCCACTTGGGAGACCCTGAAAAACTCCTGGCTCCTGACATTAGCCTGGCCGAGCCACTGCAGTCATTTTAAGAGTGAACCAGCTGATGGAAGGTATCTGTATTTCCGTCTCTTTCTGTAACTATTTTTAAGTAAATATTTTGATGAGATAGATTATGTTTACTGATTATACTTTATTGTATACATGTTTCAAAATATCACTTGTTACCCTATAAATATGCATAATTTTGATCTGTCAGTTATACAAGTACATACAATTTTAATACATTTTTGTATATTGCCAAAGTGACTTCCAAAAAGATCACCATTTAAATATTTTCAGAGAATACGCAAGACAGTTTAATCAGATCACTGTTAATACTGTTTAACATCTGTGCCAAATTGGATATAAAAATGGTACTTATCTGGCTTTGATTTGAATTTCTTTGACCACTAAAGTTTAATTTATTTCACTTTTTCATTAATTGTTCCTATTTCTCTCCCAGACTACAAGAATTTAATCTATTTTCTTAAAATTTTTTTCCCATTCTGTTGGTTGCCTCTTCACTTTCCTGACTATTTCCTTTGAAGTACAGAAACTTCTCAATTTGATGCAATCCCAAATGTTAATTTTGGTTTTGACTGCCTGTGCTGCTGGAGTATTTTCCAAGAAGTCTTTGCCTGTGCCTATATCTTGCAGGGTTTCTCCAA
The DNA here is from genome assembly GCF_033115175.1 of Lepus europaeus. Lineage (NCBI taxonomy): Eukaryota > Metazoa > Chordata > Mammalia > Lagomorpha > Leporidae > Lepus > Lepus europaeus. Next base: position 71,481,847 of record NC_084839.1, on the reverse strand, counting down.
TGCTCTCCAATAATTTGATGGTTTCAGGTCATAGATTTAAGTCTTTAATCCATGTTGAGTGAATATTTGTGTAAGGCGAGAGGTAGGGATCTTGCTTCAAGCTTCCGCACGTGGAAATCCAATTTTCCCAGCACCATTTATTGAATAGGCTGTCCTTATTCCAGGGATTAGATTTGGATCTAAGGTCAAATATAAGTTGGCTGTAGATGTTTGGATTGATTTCTGGTGTTTCTATTCTATTCCATTGGTCTATCCATCTGTTTCTGTACCAGTACCATGCTGTTTTGATAACAACTGCCCTGTAGTACGTCCTGAAATCTGGTATTGTAATGCCTCCGGCTTTGTTTTTGTTGTACAAGATTGCTTTGGCTATTCGAGGTCTTCTGTGTCTCCATATGAATTTCAGCATCATTTTATCCAGATCTGAGAAGAATGTCTTTGGTATCTTGATTGGTATTGCATTGAATCTATAAATTGCTTTTGGGAGAATGGACATTTTGATGATACTGATTCTTCCAATCCATGAGCATGGAAGATTTCTCCATTTTTTGGTATCCTCTTCTATTTCTTTCTTTAAGGTTTTGTAGTTTTCATCGTAGAGATCTTTAACGTCCTTGGTTAAGTTTATTCCAAGGTATTTGATTGTTTTTGTGGCTATTGTGAATGGGATTGATCTTAGAAGTTCTTCCTCAGCCGTGGCATTGCCTGTGTATACAAAGGCTGTTGATTTTTGTGCATTGATTTTATATCCTGCTACTTTGCCAAACTTTTCTATGAGTTCCAATAGTCTCTTAGTAGAGTTCTTTGGGTCCCCTAAATAAAGAATCATATCATCTGCAAAGAGGGATAGTTTGACTTCTTCCTTCCCAATTTGCATTCCTTTAATTTCTTTTTCTTGCCTGATGGCTCTGGCTAAGACTTCCAGAACTATATTGAATAGCGGTGGTGAGAGTGGGCATCCCTGTCTGGTACCAGATCTCAGTGGAAATGCTTCCAACTTTTCCCCATTCAATAGGATGCTGGCCGTGGTTTTTTCATAAATTTCTTTGATTGTATTGAGGAATGTTCCTTCTATACCCAATTTTCTTAGAGTTTTCATCATGAAAGGGTGTTGTATTTTATCAAATGCTTTCTCTGCATCTATTGAGATAATCATATGGTTTTTCTTCTGCAGTCTGTTAATGTAGTGTATTACGTTGATTGTTTTGTGAATGTTGAACCATCCCTGCATACCAGGGATAAATCCCACTTGGTCTGGGTGGATGATCTTTCTGATGTGTTGTTGCATTCTACTGGCCAGAATTTTATTGAGGATTTTTACATCTATGTTCATCAGGGATATTGGTCTGTAATTCTCTTTCAATGCTGCATCTTTTTCTGGCTTAGGAATTAAGGTGATGCTGGCTTCATAGAAAGAATTTGGGAGGATTCCCTCTTTTTCGATTGTTTTGAATAGTTTGAGCAGAATTGGAGTTAGTTCTTCCTTAAATGTCTGGTAGAACTCAGCAGTGAATCCATCTGGCCCTGGGCTTTTCTTTGTTGGGAGGGCCTTTATTACTGTTTCAATTTCTGTGTCAGTTATGGGTCTGTTTAGGTTTTCTATGACTTCCTGGCTCAATTTAGGTAGGTTGCATGTGTCCAGGAATCTATCCATTTCTGATAGATTTCCCTGTTTGCTGGCATACAAGTCCTTGTAGTAATTTCTGATGATTCTTTTTATTTCTGTGGCGTCTGTTGTTACGTTTCCCTTTTCATCTCTGATCCTATTGATTTGGGTCTTTTCTTTTTTTAGTTAGTTGGGCCAATGGGGTGTCAATTTTGTTTATTTTTTCAAAAAACCAGCTCCTTGTTTGGCTGATTTTTTGTACTGTTTTTTTTTGGATTCAATCCTGTTGATTTCTTCTTTGATTTTAATTATTTCTCTTCTCCTACTGGGTTTGGGTTTGGTTTGCTGCAGATTTTCTAGATCCTTGAGATGACTTGAAAGCTCATTTATTTGGTGCCTCTCCAATTTCTTGATGTAGGCACCTATTGATATAAACTTTCCTCTTAACACTGCTTTTGTTGTATCCCATAGGTTTTGGAATGTTGTGCTGTTATCCTCATTTACTTCCAGAAAATTTTTTGATTTCTCTTTTAATTTCTTCTATGACCCATTGTTCATTCAGGAGCATGTTGGTCAATCTCCATGTATTTGCACATGCTCTAGGGATTCCCGAGTTGCTAATTTCCAATTTCATTCCTTTGTGGTCTGAGAAGCTGCATGGTATGAATCTAATTCTTTTGAATTTGCTGAGACTTGCTTTATGCAAACTATACTACAGATAAAGGGTTGATAACCAGAATCTACAAAGAAATCAAGAAAATCCACAACAACAAAACAAACAACCCACTTAAGAGATGGGCCAAGGACCTCAATAGACATTTTTTGAAAGAGGAAATCCAAATGGCCAACAGACACATGAAAAAATGTTCAAGATCACTAGCAATCAGAGAAATGCAAATCAAAACCACAATGAGGTTCCATCTCACCCCGGTGAGAATGGCTCACATTCAGAAATCTACCAACAACAGATGCTGGAGAGGATGTGGGGAAAAAGGGACACTAACCCACTGTTGGTGGGAATGCAAACTGGTTAAGCCACTATGGAAGTCTGTCTGGAGATTCCTCAGAAACCTGAACATAACCCTACCATACAACCCAGCCATCCCACTCCTTGGAATTTACCCAAAGGAAATTCATTTGGCAAATAAAAAAGCCATCTGCACATTAATGTTTATTGCAGCTCAATTCACAATAGCCAAGACCTGGAACCAACCCAAATGCCCATCAACAGTAGACTGGATAAAGAAATTATGGGATATGTACTCCATAGAATACTATACAGCAGTAAGAAACATGAAATCCGGTCATTTGCAACAAGATGGAGGAATCTGGAAAACATCATGCTGAGTGAATTAAGCCAGTCCCAAAGAGACAAATATCATTTGTTTTCCCTGATCGGTGACAACTGAGCGCCAAAGGGGAAACCTGTTAAGTGAAATGGACACTACAAGAAACAATGACCTGATCAGCTCTTGTCCTGACTCTAGATGTACAATGTAATACTTCATCCTTTTTAGTATTTGTTGTTGTTGTACTAGTACTAGTGGTTGAACTCTGTAATTAACACATAATTATTCTTAGGTGTTTAAGTTTTAACTGAAAAGTGATCCCTGTTAAATTTAAGAGTGGAAAAATAGAGGGAGGAGATGCACAATTTGGGACATGCTCAATCGGACTGGCCGCAAATGGTGGAGTTAGAAATGTGCCACGGGATTCCAACACAATCCCATCAAGGCGGCATGTACCAATGCCTTCTTACTAGTCCAAGTGATCAATTTCAGCTCACAATTGATGACTCTGATAGGTCTAAGAGTCAGAGGGATCACACAAACAGGACTAGTGTCTGCTAATACTAACTGATAGAATCAAAAAGGGAGAGAATAATCCAACATGGGAAGCGGGATACACAGCAGACTCATAGAATGGCAGATGTCCTAAACAACACTCTGGCCTCAGAATCAGCCCTCAAGGCATTCAAATCTGGCTGAAGAGCCCATGAGAGTATTGTAGGCATGGAAAGCCAAGATACCATGGAAAAGAAAAAAAAGACCTAAATGAAAGATCTCTGTGAGTGAGATCCCAGTGGAAAGAACAGGGCCATCAAAGAAGGAGGTACCTTTCTCTGAAGGGAGGAGAGAACTTCCATTTTGACTATGACCCTAGCGGAATAAGATCAAAGTCAGCGAACCCTAAAGGCTTCCATAGCCCTGACAACTCATGAATAGAGCCTAGGGAGATTACTGTCGCCATGAACAGGAGTGTCAAATTGTTAAGTCAGCAACAGGAGTCACTGTGTACTTACACCCCATGTGGGATCTGTCCTTAATGTGTTGTCTAATGTGAAGTGATGCTATAACTAGTACTGAAACAGTATTTTTATACTTTGTGTTTCTGTGTGGGTACAAACTGATGAGGTCTTTACTAATTATATACTGAATTGATCTTCTGTATATAAAGATAATTGAAAATGAAAAAAAAACCAACCTGGTGTTAAATTGGAAATGGAATAGAAAATTAATTAACTTAAAAAAAATATTATGTAGGATCTGTCTTTAATGTGCTGTACACTGTTATTTAATGCTATAACTAGTACTCCAACGGTAGTTTTTCACTTTGTGTTGCTATATGGGGGCAAACTGTTGAAATCGTTACCTAATATATACTAAACTGATCTTCTGTATATAAAGAGAATTGAAAATGAATCTTGATGTGAATGGAAGGGGAGAGGGAGCGGGAAAGGGGAGGGTTGCGGGCGGGAGGGAAGTTATGGGAGGGGGGAAGCCATTGTAACCCATAAGCTGTACTTTGGAAATTTATACTCATTAAATGAAAGTTTAATAAATGAAAAAAAAAAAAACCACACACACACAAAAAATATTTTTCCCATTATTCTGGTCCTGAATGAACACAGCACCTGTTGATCACTCTTCAAGTAAATATTCCTCACTCTAACCTCAGATTCATTCACTATCAGTTCTTTCTCCTTGCTCTCATGGTTTTATTCCTACATACTTTTAACTCTCCTCTGCTCCTTTGTTCCTTGAGGTTTTCTTCATTCAGAATCATCAACTCTCACTGCTCTAATTCACCAATTTTATCATCCCCTTTAATATGAATGATTTTTGGCCGGCGCCATGGCTTAACAGACTAATGCTCCGCCTTGTGGCGCCGGCACACCAGGTTCTAGTCCCGGTCGGGGCACCGATCCTGTCCCGGTTGCCCCTCTTCCAGGCCAGCTCTCTGCTATGGCCCGGGAAGGCAGTGGAGGATGGCCCAAGTCCGTGGGCCCTGCACCAGCATGGGAGACCAGGAGAAGCACCTGGCTCCTGCCATCGGATCAGCATGATGCGCCAGCTGCAGCGGCCATTTGAGGGTGCACGAGCGGCAAAAAGGAAGACCTTTCTCTCTGTCTCTCACTATCCACTCTGCCTGTCCAAAAATAAATAAATAAATAAATATGAATGATTTCCAACTTACATTCTTCTTTTTCTTGCCAGGTACTACCATTGTATCTGAATTTTTCAATGTCCTTTGGCCAACCCAAATGGCAGACTAGTTTCTCAGAATTTAACCTCAATTCCCACCCACTCCCACTTTTGCCTCCAACTCATGTCCAATTGTTATATTTTATTACTTTCTATAGATCTTGTCAAAAATCTGTGGTTCAATTACCAATATGCTGCTCTGATAAAATACACCCTTCCTCCAGGTCACGCCCTGAATTCTCGAGCTCACCCAATGTTGTTTTATCAAGGGTATATGTCATTGAATCTTCGTTTTCTGTTGTCACTTCACTCCTTTCTTCACAACTTCCTATGGCACATTTTATCCTCTAAGCAACATTTACTGGCATGTGATTCCAGAAGCTAAATTAAATACATAGTATAAATTAAATACATAGTATGTAACAACATGTAAAATATGTTGAATTACTGAGTTACTGTTAAGTATTGCTGCATTGGTTTCTTGCCTTTTATATTGCAAAATTGAAAAAAAAAAAACGAAGATATCTTATTTTCTGTACCAAATAAAGTTTTCTATTTAAATTCTTGTTAGATTTTTATGATGTCTTTTCCTAATCTTTAAAATTTCAACATTTGTTATGAAAGATATGCCTGAATTTCTTTACGCTGTTTCTGCGTAAAATATGCTGAACTTTCCTAACACACTTCCAAGTCTTTATAGAAGTCAGTTTTAAATTTTTATTTAAATTCATTGTATTTGTTCTGTTCACTCCTTCAAACTTACCTAGTTAAAGTGAATGCCATTCTCATCTACTTTTCGGCAAATTCCTCTCCATCTTTGTCCCTTTATGTTCTTGATGGTGTTCTCCAATTCTCCTCCATACCAGAGTGAATTTTCTGCTGCATGCATTCTATTTTCTATTACTGATATATCAATTTTAATTCTGTCATTGGCTTTTTATTTTCTGAGTCCATTGTTTTATCATTGCACTTATTTTGCTGCTCTTCCATCCCCTTTCCTTCTCTAGTCAATGTCTGCTTCTCTCAAATAAACAAAGCTAGAGTCAATGTTGTTGCTTGACAAGTAAGCTGCTACTTGTGTCTGGCACCCTGTGTGGGCCCCATTTGGAGTCCCGGCTAATCCACTTCCTATTCAGCATCCTACTAGTGGCCTGGGAAGGGCAGCAGGAGATGACCTAAGTGATTGAGCCCCTGCCACCCACCTAGGGGACCTGGAAGAAGATCCTGGCTTCCACCTGGCCCAGCCCCAGGAAAGCAGCCGTCTAAGGAGTCAATCAGGGGATAAAAGGTCTCTCTCTCTCTCTCTCTCTCTCTCTCTCTCTCTCTCTCTCTCTCTCTCTCTCTCTCTCATTTTCAAATAAATCAAGCTTTCAAAATGCTTTCTTATCCTCTAAAGATGCTATGAGCTTGCCCACAATTAGCATATATAGCTTGAATAGATGATTTACGAAATATGCATCCTTCCCTTGAGACTTCCAGGTACTATTTTTTCCCTCTGTCCAGTACGTTAGTTGCCCTTACACAGGTGGGGACATTTCTATTTATTCTTTCTGAATGAAGCCAAACTATCTAGCCAATCGGTTATCTCTTCTGCCTACATATGCTCTTGGATCATTTTCAGTGTCTTCCTCATGTCACAGATGACTGGAAGCTTGATGTGCTTCATTCAAAATCCATTTCAAAATTTCTACCAGGCTCTGGTTCAGTGAAACTCTCAGTTTCCACTGCCTAGACATCTGACAATAGGAAATCACAGAATTTTAACAAAAGCTTCATTCTAGCATGAATTGTGAACAGACCTTCTCCATCTCAGCTTCTGGTCCTTTACAGAGAACAATCTGTACTTATCATCTACTATGAGGTGAGAGAAGAGGGACAGTCTATCTTTTAAGATGAAATGCTTACCTTCACTATGTCCTCCAATTTCCTCAACTGCCATTTACCTATACCTTCTACCTCTTGGTACACATTGAGAATTGCAAATGAGAGATTCCCATCAATAGAAACTGAGAAAAAATTGAAAGATTTCCTTTAAGACGTGTATCTTATGCCCTTTTCCCACATGGTAAGCCACATAAATTGTTGACAAACTTCAGACTCTAAAGGTCACCCTAATCAACGTTTCAAGATGACTTCCCAAAATATTTTAAAAGCTACCAATTCTCTGCCAAGAAACTGATTTTTTTTTATTTCATTACAAATAGCCTGTGGCATGCAACAGAGGGGAAAAAAAAAACTATAGTAAGAATCCTTCCAGTTTCAGAAATCTTTCCTTAGTTTCCAATATTAACAGTGAAGTTGTTTCTCTTTCCTTTTAACTTTCCAACAGAAAGGCTTAGAAAAATTCTGCAATTAGGAACCTGAAAGTTCGCTTACATGGCATCAAGACCAGTGCATTAATTTTGAAAGTCAACAAACTAAAAACTAGGAGGAAATTATTGTTCTTAACTTAGATATTTGTAGAACTGACACAGAAACCCGTTTTTCACAGTGCCAGTTCAGGTTCTATTTCTATGAAAACCTAACTCTCCTCATCTGCTTGTTACCTACCACAGCAGGCAGGGCTTTCTTCAGAGAATGGGAAAGACAGCGACACAGAGCTCTTAGTCCCGAGTGACAACTTGGAGAATAGGGCAAATGTCATCCTATCTGTCAGCTCCTACCTCCTCAGGCTACTCCTGATACCTCGCCAAAAGCCCTCATGTATGCTTACCATAGAATACAAAGAATTTCTTTAAATGCAGTAGCAAAGTTAAAATGCTCAAAAGATTATTCTAAGGCAAAGTATTTTTCTTCTTTTATTCACACCTCTATATTGACCAACATTTTAGTTTGTGATACCAGAGAGATATTAACATTTTGATTTGGTTCAAAGGTCAAAGCAGAAGCTACAAATATTAATGATTAGCCAATATTGCATGTAATGCTGATATTGTTAACTAAAATTGTGAATTTTAAAGGCTAGATATCATGATTGATGCTTTGTATCTATATAACCCTCCTCATTAAGACTAAAACTTTTTGCTGGCGCCATGGCTCAACAGGCTAATCCTCCGCCTTGCGGCGCTGGCACACCGAGTTCTAGTCCCGGTCGGGGAACCAGATTCTGTCCCGGTTGCCCCTCTTCCAGGCCAGCTCTCTGCTGTGGCCCGGGAGTGCAGTGGAGGATGGCCCAAGTGCTTAGGCCCTGCACCCCATGGGAGACCAGGAGAAGCACCTGGCTCCTGCCATCGGATCAGTGTGGTGCGCCAGCCGCAGCGTGCTGGCCGCGGGGGCCATTGGAGGGTGAACCAATGACAAAGGAAGACCTTTCTCTCTGTCTCTCTCTCTCACTGTCCACTCTGCCTGTCAAAAAAAAAGGGAAAAAAAAGACTGAAACTTTTTAAATAAGGGGTACTATGCCTTTTTGTGTCATGTCTATGGAATATTTGCCCCAAATATTTGTTTGTGTAAATAATGTTATAAATCTCACTCTAACTTCTCTCCTTATCTATAGTACCGCATAAAGAATATAAACTTGGGAGCCAATCAATTTGAACCCAAACTCACATTTCACAGCTGTAGTCCACTGAAGAAGTTACTTATTAAACCAGTTGAAGTTTCTTACCTTCAAATGGGAATAGCAGCCTACCTGAAAAGTTCCTGTAGATATGAAATCAAAACATGTATTATATGTAAAGCTCCTAGGCCCATGTCTATATTCTGACCATTTAATGAATGTCCATTCTTGCTGCAGTTTATACCAGATTTCACAAAACTAGAGGCAAGCATTAAGCACATACTGAAACGCCTAGTCATGGGGCCGGCACTATGGCGTAGCAGATAAATCTGCTGCCTGCAGTGACGGCAGCCCATGTGGGCGCTGGTTCGAGTCCCAGCTACTTCACTTCCAATCCAGCTCTCTGCTATGGCCTGAGAGGGCTGTAGAAGATGGCCCAAGTCCTTGGACCCCTGCACCCACCTGGGAGACCTGGAGGAAGCTCCCAGCTCCTGGCTTCGGATCAGCGCAGCTCTGGCTGCTGTGGCCATCTGGGGAGTGAACCAGTAGATGGAAGAGCTCTCTCTCAGCCTCTGCCTCTTTTTAACTTTTAAAAAAAAAGATTTATTTGAAAGGCAAACCCTAGTCATTTAATTGGTATGTTCCTTCCATTTTAAGCACATACATACCAATTTTACCCTGTCTCCTTGTGCGTGCATTCATTCAAATATTTTGGAATCATTACTATGTTCCAGGACTATTTTGGTCATGTGAAATATCAGCAAACAAAACAGACCAAAAAAAATATCTTGATTTCATGAAAAGTGACATTGCAGGAAGGAGAAAGATAGTAATAAAATAGGCATGTTTGAAACTGATAAATGCTGAGCAAGAAAGAAAACTTGCACAGATAAATGGTATTTGCAATTGAAAGAACAGTGAAAACACTTTAAATGCAGAGATTAAATCAGGCTCATTTAAAGAAATTAAGGGAGTTATGCAGATACCATGGGGAAATGCTTCAGGCATAAGGAACAGCATGTGCAAAAAATCCAGGGTGGGTACCAGAACAAAAGCAGGTTAGTGTGACTGGGTCAAAATAACAAATTGGACTAATAGGAGAGTGGAATAAGGGGATGAGGAATGGCAGGTAATAAAATGACTTGCAATTTTTTTTCTTTGATTGTGGTATGTCAAACCCTACACCGAAGACTGACAAACATATCATGGTGTAGAAATGATGTATGGTGTTTGTATCCAATTTTCTCATCATGTGTTTAATGTGGGCTGGGACCATTCAGGCCTCAGTATCATAGTTCCTGTAATGGTCTTAGATAAATGGATAAGTTCAATCTTGGGAACATCATGAAAATTTTAAATTCCTGAGTAAATAAACAAAAAAGTCAATATCCTCAAGAAGGTAGCTTGGAATACTGATCCAAATTCTTTATTTATATCTATATCTTCATCAATCTTGTTTTGTCACCCAAATGTGTGAATAAGACATGCCAAGACTTTATTGATTTTAATTTAAAGGTCACTTCTTTTCCTGAAAAGGCAATGTCGTTGACACTTTTGGTGTTTTCTTTATATTTATCACAACTTAAATGCTATTGGAAAGTTAGAAAAGTTGTGAAGAAAAGAAACACATTTTTAGTCATTATCTTTTGGGCAATGTATTCATTAAAAATAAAGAGAAAACAATCCATCAAATATTTGTTTTTCTACATCTTATTTTTCTTGATTTCTATTAAGGGCACTAAACATCCCAAGAAAGAATATTAAGATTTATTTTGTACATTACCTCTGAAAATCAAAGTCATAGACACCCGATGGCCTCTGCCCAAAAGATTACTAATCATGTAATTCAAGACATGTAGAAATATTACATGTTCAAGATTTATCACCCACTAGAAGTAACAAGTGAAATTATTTTGCATTCTTTGTTATATCTTTCTTCCTCATTTTAATTTTGTATCAAATCGGACCAGATTATATCATTGAAACAAATGGCTCCAGATTTTGATGACATAATACAGCAGTCAGTCAAGTTTTATAATTTTCAGATCCCTGCTACACATCAGAGTATTTTTCATTAGTGCTAAGCATCCATGAAGGCTCATCTCACAGAGGTAATGGGGCCATTGAAACACCAAGGCAGTTAAAGAAAAAAAGGAATATGTTGGATCATACTGCGACTTGAGCTTCCCTTGGAAGTAGCACAGATCACTCCTACTCACACTTCATTGGCCAACGTCAGTCACACAGCCACATTTAACCCCCCAGTCTGGGAAAGCATCTGAGGGAAAATCTAGTCTTTTTCCCAAGTACAGACAACATTAATTGACTGCCTCTGAACTGCTTGCTCTTAGTAAGCATCTTGACTTGCAGAACTGTTCAGCTCTCAGAAATCTTGAGCCAAAAGTTACTGCTGAAATGAACTCAGCCTGAAATTCTGTAAGAACAAAAATTTGGCTAAGTTTCCTACAATTTGTATCACTCCTATTCACCACTGACGTCACTGCTTCTGCAGAGTGAGCTGGGCTCTAGGTCTTCAAGTTGTTTTGCATACTCTGTCAATTGTCATTTATCTGTAATAACCCAAGTGTCTAGAATAACGACACCCCAGAAGAGCTTTTAAAAAGTTATCAGAGAGGTAGAATGAATCACACAAATCACCATTAAATTTAATCGTAGGATAAACTGTCGAACCTTCACTCAGTGTCTCATTTGTTCTTTCTTTCCTCTCTCATCTATTAAATGTTTCTGAACTCCTAGACAGCATGTCTATTTCTTATTTGCTTCATCATTCCTAACTCATTTCTTTAAGATGACCTTTTTTTTTTGGGGGGGGGGGGGAGGAGGGGTATTAGTAAAATGGCGTGATCTACACCCTGAACATCAACCTAGGCTTTAGCCCCCACCCCCGTTGCTGGAAGCCAAGTGGCCACATGGCCCAACCACTGGTGTCAGCCCTACCCCCATCCTAATGGGATTTGCTGCTCCTACTTCCCTGCCTGGCCCCCAGGGAAGTTTTATGGGCTTTTTTTGTAGTTGTTTTTAAAGATTTTATTTACTTATTTGACAGATAGAGTTACAATGAGCGAAAGAGACAGAAAGAAAGGTCTTCCTTGCGTTGTTTCACTCTCCAAATGGCCACAACAGCCAGAGCTGTACCAATCCGAAGCCAGGAGCCAGGTCCCCTTCCCCCAGTGAAGTTTTAAAAGAACCTATTCCTAAACACATGCCTTTCTCTCTTCCTCTCTGTTTCCTGACCTCTGTCTCTTACGCTCTGCTTCTCTTTCTCCTTCGCCCCTTCCCTCCAGTCTGTTGGGTTTTCTCCAATAAACCCTTTCCCTTACTCCTGTGTTAGGTGTGTTTTGTGAGGGCCTTACAGGGGGGAATCCCTGTGTTGAAGTCTTAGCACTGTAATTTCACCAATACTGCCACAAAAATCAACCTAATGAAATTAAGCTGATCAGTATATTAGTACTTCTCCGAGCCCACAGGTACAATTTCAGAAAAAATGAGTCAGTTTCTATCAAGGACACAACAGGAAACGTTTGTTGGGCATTTAGAAAAAAAAAAGCTACCCCTCGCTTCTGCAGGAGCCGTTAGGGAGATCAGATCCTTTGGACGGACAGTCTGAATAGAGAACAGGGGTTCTGGGAACACTTCCACTGTACTGATTCTGTGAGTCATCTTGAGAACAACCCTGAGCACTATCACAGCCAATACAGCTGAAGCCCTGTCTCCCGAATTCCCATGTAAAGTCTATTGGATATTCCTATCAATACACTTTCTCTTCAGTTTCAGACTTTTTTTTTTTTTTGTCTCTAATTTGGAACCACAATGTTCTTACCAGTGGCCCATTCACACCCAGAACGAAGAATAAATCAGCAAAGAGTAATCCTACCAGTCCAGGCAGAGGCACGGAAAAGCACAAAAAGCTTTGCTGAAAGCTTTGGTGGCAAAGAGAAGAAAAACCCAGAATGAGCCTGGGACCCAGGAGACCTTGGTTACAGTCACTGATCTGTCATGTCTCCTTGCAAATGTGAATTCAGGTCTTAGAGGCATTTTAAGTCTATAAAGGAATGGCATTGTATTGATAATATCTGAGGTCCTGCACCAATTTTAAATTACATGATTCCACTAACAATATAAGCAGGCACAGTAACTCAAAAGGACCATTTAAGGACAGGGTAAATAGTCTCTCAGAGACAGGCTGTTTATCCATTTGCCTGCAGTCCAAGAATCAATAACCATAATCATGATATCAGCTCACCAAGTAAAGTTCAAATACTCAATAGCCTCTGTTTATGATTGTAATATATCTTAGAAAGTTTATAACATAAATGATTAAAATGTAAAATGCAACCAGCAGTTCCACACACATGTGCTCTGAGAGTTTTGTGCATTGCTACTGCAACAGTATTGGTAATTACTAAAAATAGGAAAAATGAAAAATCAAATTGAAGTGGTAAAATAAACTCTCACATCCTAATTATCAAAATATATTCATACCTAGCAAGGTATAATTGTTGGAGATATCTGGCGGAAGAAAAGAAAAAGGGGGTGGAATGAGTTTCTACAAGGAATTGTAGGATCACATGCCACAGGCCCTGGTTTCCCCACAGTCTCAGTTAATTGCAGTGCAGTAACTAACAGCCACCTTTTCATTCTGAGAAATGGTCTTGTTTGGAAGTTACAACAAACACCCACCCTAAGAAAATGGGAGCTTTCTTTAATCCATTGCATAAATATATTGCTCAAATATTTCACAGTAAAATTTATGTATTACTTTTTCAGTGAGAAAAAGTATGCTTGATGAGAATTGTGTGGAACATCTAAAGTTATTTTTAAGTATCTGTAAGATCATCGGACTTGAGATTCAAACAATAGCTTATTGAGAGAGCAGTTATGTGGGCACCCATCCACTTACTCACCTTTTCTCATCATAGCATGCATTGAGAATATGCCCTGGGCCGGCACTGCAGCTCACTAGGCTAATCCTCTGCCTGCGGCACTGGCACACCGGGTTCTAATCCCAGTTGGGGTGCCAGTTCTGTCACGGTTGCTCCTCTTCCAGTCCAGCTCTGCTATGGCCCAGGAAGGCAGTGGAGGATGGCCCAGGTTCTTGGGCCCTGCACCTGCATGGGAGACCAGGAGGAAGCACCTGGCTCCTGGCTTTGGATCGGCGCAACACGCTGGCCACAACACACCAGCCATAGCGGCCACTTGGGGGGTGAACCAACGGAAAAAGGAAGATCTTTCTCTCTCTAACTCTGCCTGTCCAAAAAGAGAGAGAGAGAGAGAGAGAGAGAGAGAGAATGCCCTTAGCCTCTCTAAAGTCCATTGCTACTTGGATTTTTTTTTTTTAAGAGAAGTTCATCTAAGTAGATGGATAATTAAAGTCATTATGGAGATGATTCTAAATAAAAATGACTTGAGCTACTGCTTTTTAAGTCTTTTTTAATAAAAGGCAATTTACTGGCCAACCTATAAGAAAATAGTCAATGAAAAATCCTTAGAAACATCTCATTTGCCATCCATCCCTAACAGCTACATATAGAGCTGTTTTCATTCAACACATCAAACATAGCACAAATGAAAAAAATGTGTTTCCAGGAATTACCATCCCAACCCCCCTGAAGCACTGGTTACAAATAGTGTTTTTGTCCATATCCAGGAATAACTAAATCAGAATCTTCAGAAATGAGGTCATCGACTTTGCATTATTGCTATTAAATTCTGTAGGTTAAATGGATGCACTTTTAGGTTTGCTCCAACATTGGAACCTTTCCTCCCCAGGAGTGTGTACTTGAGGAGCAAATGAGGCTATTTCAGAAAGAGTCACCTCATCAGACTGTATCACCATCATTGTGTGAACTGCATAGATTAGTGCTATACTACCTCCAGTAACACTGGCTTTCAAGATGAGTTGGTATTCCAAGAAAAACAACCCACTCTAGCAGTCTAGAAATATGTCCAGTCAAATCATGTCTGGTAACACATAAAATCCTGTTCTGGTATGTTTAGCCTGATACAAAGGCATAAATACTAGAGACTTACACTGTAAGTAACAGCTGAGCCAGGTTGTTCGTCATTTTTAAAGGTTGTGTCATCAATCTTATACTATTCCAAAAATCCAGGCCTCTTCTGCTACCCCAATCTACTTTAAATCTAACAACTATTTATTGACTGTCTTTTACAGGCTTGACACTTTGCTGAGAGATATAGACTTGAGGTTGGATGAGAGTCACATTTATTGGGTGTCTATTTTGTACTGGGCTCAGGCCCGATATTCTATATTGGATTACATTACTTTTTAAGAACTTTAAACTTTGTTTAAAGAACCTTGTGTTAATAGTCTAAATATAATTTTTATAAAAGTAATAGGGAAAATATTCATAATAGGATATAAAATTAATTTGATTTTTAAATTACACATTACACACAAAATGGAAGGAAACTTATTTGTCATAATTGCCTCTTGGTTGATAGATTATAATTGAGGTTGTCTATTCCATGTTTTTCCATTACCCAAATTTTGCAGTTTTCAAGTAACAACTAAGTGGAACAAAGAGTGAGTACAAGGCACTCCTAGCTTTAGGCAGTTAGTCAATATTTGAAATTTTATTTGTAATTATTTTTCTGTAGAATTGTGTTCTTGGACTTGGTAAGATCTCTGGATTCTGTATCACACTTTTTTATTTTTATTCATCTTTTTATGGCGGCATTCTTTATTCTGTTTCTACCTATGAACCATGCATATCCAAACAATGGGTTTCAAAAGCATTTATCTGACCCAACATTTTTCTCTAATCATGAGGCTTTAGAATCCTTGAAGAAGACACAGAATTTAAAAGTCTGTATCTAAATAACAGAATATAAGTATTACTAACTTCGTGATTCTTCCTAGGCTTATAGGAAAATATTTGTCTCCATTCTTCATTCAAAAAAGGCACTATTCATACAGAATTTCTACATGACATTTGATTTGGGCCATCTTCAAGAAAACTCTGCTTAAGGAATGAGTCGCTTCTGATCTCAGCCAGGTGAGATTTATTGCTTTCTTGAAAACTAGAGAATCTGCCTATGTTTGTGACCCTGGTTCCCAAATGTGGAATGCCTTAAGTAGCAGCTGCATGTTTCTGTCAGAAAAGTAAATAGCACACATAAAATTCCCTACTTTCATTTAGGGACTCTGCTGTTTACACCTAAAAAACACGCATCTCTGTAACATTTAGAAGGCTAAACACATTGCTTTAAGATTTGATAATGGGGTCAGTTCTGTGGCATAGCTGGTTAAGCTGCCATCTGCAGTGCCAGAAGCCCATATGGGCACTGGTTCAAGTCCTGTCACCTCCACTTCTAATCTGGCTCCCCCTAAAGGCCTGGAAAAGCAGCTGAAGATGGCCCAAATGTTTGGGCCTCTGCAGCCACAACAGAAACGTGGCTCTGGTCTGGCCCAGTCCCAACTGTTGCAGCCACTCTGGGAGTCAACCAGCACATGGAAGATCTGTCTCTTTCTCTCTCTCTCTCTCTTTCTCTCTCTCTCACACACACACACACACATATTCTGACTTACAAATAAATCTAAAAAAAAAAAATTTGTTAAAATTGCCTAGCAGTTACCTGTCCAAGTTGTAACGAGGACAATCACTAGAAAGATGGAGATTTATCATTGTTCCATTGTCTTTGCCTCATCCAGTTCTGCACTCAGAATCCTGAAAAATCACAGTACTTCTAAACACGGCCACACCCTCACATCCAGTTACCAAGGAATAAACTGCAGTTACAACACAAGATCCTTTAACAGGAAGTCCTCCAAGCCCGGGTCTGAAAGTAGCATCAATAACAAAGTGTCAGTTAAGAACTGCCTTTCCTAGCAAGTAAGAAGGCATATGAAAACCTCTGGCCACTGTCAGTATCCTTGGGGTTCTCGAAGTTCTACAGAATTTAGCTAATCATAGCATAGTTTCAGATAAAAGGAATCTTTCACCCCACCCAGATTTGGAGGCAGTTCCTACAACAATCCTATTTGATACTATAATATGTACTCTAATGTCTACCTATTTTTGCCCATCCATCTCAAAACTCATGAGGGCCATGATCTACAGCACCATCAGCCAGGCAATTCACTGTTTCTTCAACAACAAAATTTTAAGTTCTCCATTTTTCCTCCACAGACCAATATTTACATGAAAACTAACTGGTTCCGTGATTGTGTATATAAACAAACACCCATTGCCTCCCCTCACCTATCACAGTACTTGTAACAAGCTATTAGCAAAATTTGAACCATGAAAACATTCTCTTGCTGTTTTTGGATACAGAATGTGAGGAAGTAGTCACTATCAGAGCATGTGACTACTCCACCTAGAAAAATTCTTCCAGTTTCTGATTAAGCAGGTTACACTGCTTGACTGCAGTGCCAGCATCCCATACAGGCGCCAGTTTGAGTGCAGGCGGCTCTAGTTCCAATCCAGCTGCCTGCTAGTATGCTCAAGAAAGCAATGGAAGATGGCCCAAGTGCTTGGGCTTCTGTACCCACGTGGGAGACCCAGAAGAAGCTCCTGGCTCCGATCTGGCCCAGCTCTGTGGGGCCATTTGGGGAATGAACCAGCAGATTGAAGACTTATCTTTCCCACTCCTTGTGTGTAACTCTGCCCTTCAAAAAAAAAAAAAATCAATCTTTTTTAAAAAAGATATAACAAAAGTGAAAGTAAAACAATTCTATAGCCATACCGCCTTTAGCATAGCTCAATGACTTTGCTTGAATTAGGTCATTAAGAGCATTGGCCTTTACCACACTAGTGCTTATTAACTGTTAATAGGCAGTTATTTTTAACTATAGCTGCACTTAGAAACTTATTCATACTAAGTTTTGCAAAACACAATTTCTAGCAAAAAATACCAGTACTGAAGGAAGGGCAGATGTTAGCTGAATGAATATAGCTGATGTTAAATTCTCTCAGCATTATTGGTTTGCTTCCCTTTTCAGAGGGCCTAAAGAAATTCCTACCACAGCAGAATCTCTGCAGAATCCAACTGCAAATACAAAAATCATTTATTAGAAAGCATGTTATTTTTAAAGAGTCAGTTAAGTGGTAACAAAGCCTTATTTAAGTGATATTAAAGCAACATAAAAATGGATGCCACTGTTTAGATATACTCCAAAGCCAAACATACATTGCTACACAGCCAAAATTTGTTATCCTGATTTCCCCGAAATGCTAGCTCTAATCACAAATGAAACAGAAAATGTAAGCTTTATGTCCTTCTTAGCACGATTCAGTGAAATTAAACCAATCATCTATAGACAAATCAGCTTAAACAGCTTGGCTTGCTTTAAAAAGAATGTTAATGTATAACAGCCAATCATAGAAAAGGTCAAAATACTTCCTCCTTTATGCTTTATAAATTGTGCCGTAACTGCTGTGAGTGGGATTTCTTACCACTTTCGGTTTGAGATCTTCCAGTTGGCAAACTGTTCTTTTGTATGCGTAATAAAATTTAATTTTTTTTTCCAATTTCATCCGATTTTATTTTTGACAGTTTAAATAAGAGATGCCTTACTGCAATAGGTAAATTATCAGTGATAACAGAGTGAGGCTTAAATCATATGAATAACCCTGTAATGCCTGGAATACTAAACTTGAAATCCATTCAGTCGATTTCTGTCCAGAACGTTTCTCTAGGAATATGAGAAAAATCAATCAACAAATATACTGCAGACACCTAATATGAGCACAATATCCCTGGTACAGTTAGGCAACTAAAGGTATCAGGCCAATGGACACAAATGAACAGAAACGTAACAGATAAGATAGCAAAACCTCAAGGTGCCATAAAAGTTTAGAAAATGTTCGAGTACATGAAAGTAAACTTAAAAAGTCATCATCAAAAAGGATTTTGGCATATATCTCTTGATATTTATTTTTTATTTGACAGGTAGAGATATAGACAGTAAGAGAGAGACAGAGAGAAAGGTCTTCCTTCTGCTGGTTCACTCCCCAAATGGCCACTATGGCCGGCGCTCTGCGCCCATCCGAAGCCAGGAGTCAGGTGCTTCTTCCTGGTCTCCCATGTGGGTACAGGAGCCCAAGCACTTGGGCCATCCTCCACTGCCCTCCCGGTCCACAGCAGAGAGCTGGACTGGAAGACAAGCAAGCGGGACTAGAACCCAGTGCCCATATGGGATGCCAGCACCACAGGTGGAGGATTAACCAAGTGAGCCACGGCGCCAGCCCCTATATCTCTTGATATTTGACAAATGAATAAAAATAATTAGATACTTTAAATAACCTATCAGAAAACCCTGATATGTTTATGTTGAATTACATGCCTCTACATATTATATTTCCACTCTATTCAAACATTCAGCATTTACAAAAAATAGTTCACATATGTCATAAAATAAACCTTGATATATCCCAAAGTGTAGAAACTGTACAGTTTATATTTGCTCACCTCAATGCGATAAATATGACACAGCAGTAATAGCATAATACAGCATTCTGTTAAATTGCAATATCCTTTGACCAAAGGAATTTTGTTTTGTAATTATGAATGGTTCAGTCTTCTGAACATATCAATTACTTTAATAAATTGAGAAAATATGAGTATCACCCTTTGCTTCTTTTGGTTTTAGGTAAACTGACTGTACATGTCTGATGTGCTGTATAATATCAATATCATAAAAGCAATTAATCTGGTACTTAAAGGTGGAACCCATGATATTTCCACTGCAGGGTAAAAAAAAAAAAAAAAAAAAAAACCTACAACAGTATTACTCAATAGTGCTCTGGAATTTAAGAAATAACATGCACAGATATTCACAAAAACAAAGCATCATTTTTTAAAAATATGACTATCTACCTTGGAAATTCATTGAAGACTCAGTGAACAAATATTGAAATTACTAAGTATCTTCAGGATGGTGTCCCTTTACATAATAAAGACAAAGAACTGACACCAACAATTACAGGACAGATAGAATTGCAGACTCTTAGTGTTTTACAAGCATAGTCCCAATACAGTGCCATGTGAAAATATCTAGTGCACAGACCTAGGAGGATGCCATGTGACGGTCAAGGCATGGATCCATCTAATGCCAAGAATTGTTGACCACACTAGACATTCAGAAAGTTAAGAAGGGACTCTCACCTAGATCCTTCAGAAGGAACATGGCTGTGCTATCACCTTGATTTCAGACTTCTAAACTCAAGAACCGTGATAAAATTTGTTGTTTTAAGTCTTCCAGTTTGTGGTATTTGACTCCAACAGCTTGAAGAAACTAAAATAGTGGTATTGTTAGTTCTGTGACATAATGTTAATGCTTTCTACTGGCAGTTGAATCTGACTCTCACTTGCCCTCTGTACTTGGGACACCAGCCATGTGGAAATGAGCTAAGGTTGTTATTCTCATCTGGGAAATGAACAGTGTTCTCTGTACCAAGTAGAAAGAGGAATTATACATTTCCATAAGGATAAACAAGGTGGCTTCTTCAAAAATACAGTCATTTACAAATTGTCTCATGCTTACTGAAAAAAAAAAAACAACCATGACCTACATAAAAGGGAATAAACTCAACCCCAAGGGTGGCTCATTAGGGACCAAGTCATGTTTCTGGAATTCTCTTCCTTTATCCTGATGGCCCACTGTTTCATAGAGGTTACATTCTCTTGGCAGTCATTGGCAATGCAAATGTAACATTTTCCATAGTTGCACTGCATTTCTTATAAATATTGTGTTATGCAGGAAGATGCTGATTCAGATGGGCATTCTTTTCTGAACTGCTATTATCTTCTCTAGCTCATGTTTCCCTCCATTTGCTCATCTTTCACAGAATAACATTTTTTGGTCCATCTTAGCAATTCAAACAGGCTCTATCAAAGTTCATCTCAGTTCATTGTAAATCTTTTGGGCCCCAAAGTCGAAAGAAGGGACAAGATTTGTTTAATATGGATTCAATTGGCCAGCAATAGACAATGACATTGGTGTTCACTGGGGAGGGAGCTAAAGCCAGAGCAGCAGCTGAAATCTAAATTTCCTCTCCATGTCTGTCCTATAGGCACCAAATTACTCATGTATATTTAGTAGGTGGCAGGGGCTCACAAAGGCACTGGGCCTTCATCCACTTTGTCATCCCCAACAAACAGAAAGCTTCTGAGGGTCATTGTCCCCTGTTCTATTTTTCATTTGCTCAATGCAACAATTCACTGTGACAAATATATATCATAGATATTTACAGAGGCTCAAAGTACCACCAATATTCTATGTTCTAAAAAAAGGTTGAATAACACGCATGTCTAACAGTACTATCAAACACCCAGGCAACAGGGGATGCCACAAGGCAACAGAAGGGAAGCCACATCACTGAAAATGGAGGGGTTTTGCAATGTTTCATGCTGAATCTTGTTAACAATGAGAATTTCTGTTCACCTCATTCAAGCCAGTACCTACTGCAAAAAAACTTAAAACTCAAGATGAGGACCAATGATAAAGAAAAAATTTTATCACTGGAAGAGATGGTATGATAAAAACCTCATCGTTGTATTAAACCAATCTCTGCACCATAAAACTACGTGTCTGGTAAAAATGCTTGGGGAAAATAGTGGATGAAGATGTTAAAGTGTATCATTAAAACACAGATAAAATTTTCAGAGCCTTAATTTTTACCTATTAAAAGCGAAGGAAATGTCTGTTCAAAGGTTTTAGTGAAGTTAGAGAATATGCAAAGTCTGCAGAAATAAGAATATTAAGAAAAAAAGGGGTAAATAATTATTCAGTCAACAACCTTCCCTGTGCTGGGACTGTTAAGTGGTGATAAATAATCCCAGTTTCTGTCTCCTAAAGCTTACAGTCCAGTGAGTAAAAGAGACATGGAACAAGCATTTCCAAAAATACAGCCATGTAATCTAGGTTATACAGCATTAAACAGTAACATTTGAACAGGAAGTACTCTGAATACTGTTTTCAGTTACACATCCACAAGCACTTTAAAAGCTCATGCACTACGAGGCTGGCATTGTGGCACAGCAGGTAAAGCCAACACCTGTGATGCCAGAATCCCATACAGGAGCGCCTGTTTTTGTATCAGCTGCTTCACTTTTGATTCAGCTCCTAGCTAATGACCTGGGAAAAGCAGTGGGAGATGGCCTCCGTGCTTGGGCCCCTGTCAACCACAAGATTAACTCTAATGAAGATCTTGGCTTCACCCTGGCACAGCCCTGGCTTTTTCAGGCATTTGCGGAGTCAACTAGCAGATGGAAGAACTCTGTCTCTCCCCCTCTATTACTGAATTTCAAGTAAAACAATCTTTAAAATAGTTTGAAATCATTGAATGATTTTTCCCATGGACTTTTTGAAGACTTTTTGTGTAGGTATTTTCATTCATATTTTTGAAATGCGTGAACAAAAACAAGAGATTAAGTGATAAAGTTGTCCAGGGTCACAAGGCTCATAAATAGTAGATTCATAATTTGAATCCATTCTGCCCCCAAGGGCTTATCATGGAGTACAATCTAG